>NW_028261394.1:49031775-49186794 GCF_051295495.1 Thamnophis sirtalis
GCCCCGGGGCCAAAGGAAGGAAGGAGGGGGAGGGGAGCCCGGCTGCTGCTTGTGGGAAGAGAATGAGAGAGGGGAGAAGGACTCCCCCCCAGAGCTGAGGCTGCCTCTGCAGAAACCAAGAGGAGGGGGGCTCTTTGGAAATGTCCCCCTTCCCCTGCCCCACGTCTGCAGGGAAAGACCCCGCCCCAGGTTCCCTGAAGGAGTCCTGGGGGTTCCCAGCCCTCCACTCTGCCCTCTGCCTCTCCGTCGGTCCAGGTTCTGCCTTTCCAGCTGCTCCCCTTCGGAGCAAGGAGATTGAGGGGACAGGCCGGCCGCTGACCCTCAGCCGCCTGTGGGGGCCCCGGGGGCACTCGCCCTCCTGGGCCGGGACATCCTCCGGGACATCAGCCTCTCTGCTGTCTCACTGGGAGCCAAAAGGGGCTTCCCTCCCATTGGGACTGAAGGCCTCTCTCTGGCCAGGCTGGAGCCTTGGTCCAGCTGCGGGGCAGCCGGAGGGGAGAGAGGCCGGCTTCCCGTCCCGGGCTCTGGCTTTGCAGGTGCAGCCAGGAGCCCTTTTCCTGAGGGGAAGTGAAAGGGCAGCTCCAGCCTTGGTTCCCTCAGAGACCCAAAGTTTCAAGCGAGTTTCCAACCAGCCAACGGATCGCTTCTGCTGGGGGCTTTGCACCGGCAGCCCCTTTCGGCCTTTGGCTCTGTGTGGGCAGGATTTGGTCTCACAGCTGTGCTAACCACAACCTCCCCCCTCGATCCTGGGGGGTGGGGGGGGCTTGCCATTGGTGGGTATTCCTGGGCAGGGGCTGCCCCTGCTCCACGCAGGACCTTCTGCATTGATTCAGCCCCAGGAGCTCCAGCAGGTCAGCCTCCCCTCCATGAAAGTGGCCTTCGGTTGCTGCTGCCTTCTGGGGAGCCCAGTCGGGTTCTGTTTATGTTGGGGGGGGGGTTCTGTGGAGTCTCCCCTCGCCCAACACTCCCTGCTCTTTGGACCGGGAGGCTCTTCTCTCGGGGAGGGTCCTGCCGTTGAACTGGGCTCCCAGAGGGGCACCTAGCAGGTCTAAGAAACCCCAATCAGGCTCCTGGGCAGAAACCTGCTTGGCAGGGAGCCTTAAGCTGCACGATCAACGGGATAAACCTGCCGCCTTTGCTGTGATCATAGAAACTAGGCGCCTTTTAGCCTAGGGTGCTGTGGGAGCCCTGCCTGGGTGGCCAGTTGGGGGTTTGACCGGTGGGGAAACTCCAGGAGGTGAAGTGAACCATGGTTGCCATTCAGGGCCTGCGTATTTTAAAGCAGTGTTTCCCAACCTTGGCAACTTGAAGATGTCCGGACTTCAACTCCCAGAATTCCCCAGCCAGCATTCGCTGGCTGGGGAATTCTGGGAGTTGAAGTCCGGACATCTTCAAGTTGCCAAGGTTGAGAAACACTGTTTTAAAGCACGGCTCTCCAAGCTTGGCACTTTTAAGACTTGTGGACTTCAATTCCCAGAATTCCTCAGCCAGCTTTGCTGGGAGTTGAAGTCCACAGGTCTGATGAGCCAAGATGGCGCAGTGGTTAGGGTGCAGCACTGCAGGCCACTTCAGCTGACTGTTATCTGCAGTTCAGCGGTTCAAATCTCACCGGCTCAGGGTTGACTCAGCCTTCCATCCTTCCGAGGTGGGTGAAATGAGGACCCGGATTGTTGTTGTTGGGGGCGATATGCTGACTCTGTAAACCGCTTAGAGAGGGCTGAAAGCCTTATGAAGCGGTATATAAGTCTAACTGCTATTGCTATTGCTGTAGGTCTTAAAGATGCCAAGGTTGTAGAGCTGCTTTAAAGCATCAGATCCCAGAAAGTGGGGAGTAGCAATTGGTAGGATCTGCCTGACTGGTGCTTCGGTCTCTTTCTCTGGACCAGGGACCTGCTCACCCGCTGTGGAGAGAAGCGGGGAGACTTGCTGACCTCCTTGGAGAAGCCTCTCGCCTTCCTCCGGGGGCATCTTGGCAGGGGATGATGGGAAGGAACCAGGCTGCAACCAGCGCAGCTCCTGGGCTCAGCCTCCCTGGGTCAAAACAGGGGGGCTGGGGGGGAAAGCGGTGCTTCTGGCAGGCACCGCTTTCTCCTGCAGCAATGGGGAGGTGGGCTGAGAGGGCTGGAGAGAAGGGGGCCTGGACGCCCTGCCTGCGGGTGCTTTCTCGCCTCCCTTCCAATGAGTCTTGAATGAGGCTGAACCGGAGGGAGGGAGGGTGGGAGGGAGGGAGGTAGGGAGTGGCAGCAGCCGGCAGGACAAGCGGCCTTGTTTGTGTTTGAAAAGCAGCCTCGGCTTCTACCAGTGCCACGCTGGCGCCCCCTGGTGGGCAGACTTGGCCCAGGCAGCTTGGCAAGCGCAGGCTGTCTGGGCTCCGGGCTCACTGCCTCCGTCTGTCTTTCTCTCCCTCCCAGTGGACTTTGAGGGCTGCGCAGGGAGGGGCCCCGGAGCCTTCCTCTCCCAGGACACCCGCTTCAAGTTGCATCCGGATGGGAGGGTGGTGGTGAAACGGCCCCTGCATCTCCACAAGCAGGAGCTCAGCTTCCTCGTCCACACGTGGGACCTGGGAGGCAGGAAACATTCGGCCAGAGTGACCCTGCGGCCCCACCACCACGGCCATGGCCGGCCGCCTCCTCATGGGGTATGTGCCCCTTTTCCCTGCTTCTTTGGGGGAGGGTTTGCTGGTCTTCGGAGCCGGCTCTCCCTTGCTTGCTTGCAGAACCAGATAGCCCTGTCTGTGTCCCCAGGAGAGCGGTCCGTCTGCTCGGGTGAAGGAGCTGTATTTCCCACGGTCTTCGTCTGGCCTGAGGCGGCAAAAGAGAGACTGGGTCATCCCGCCGATTCTTTGCTCGGAGAATGAGAGGGGCCCTTTCCCCAAGAAGCTGGTGGCGGTAAGGACTTTGCTACTGGGATTCTCTTGCACGTTTTAAAGCTAGTTAGTTTCTCCTCCAGGGTTGCAAATGACCCACAAATGCAGGACCCCAAACATGGCCGCTTGTGCTGGCGCTGAGTGGACATTTGGACTGAGCCCCTTGGATGGGACTCACTCCAGCCAGGCTTTGGGGCCTCCATTTCTGCCCTGGGCCAGGCAACGTAGCTGCCGCAGTCTACTCTGCCCCAGGCCGCCCCTGGCCCCTGCCCCGGAGGGTGGAAAGGGCTGCAGGCCCACGCCGTCCCTGACCTTCCCCACCCCATCTCCCCAACCAGATCAAGTCCAGCAAAGAGAAAGAGGAGACCGTCTACTACAGCATCACTGGGCAGGGGGCCGACATCCCTCCACTCGGCACCTTCACCATCGAGAGGGAGACCGGCTTGCTGATGGTGACTCGCCCGCTGGACAGGGAGAAGATTCCCCGCTACCAGGTGAGTCCTCGTCACCTGCTGCCGTCATGCCTTTCGCTTTCAATGGTTGGCCCCTGCACTGGTGGCTGAAGAGGTCCACCTGCTTGGAAACTGGCCACGTGGATTGGGTGGGAGGGCAAAGGTCACTGCATCCTCTGGGACGCCAGGACAGCTGCAGGCCAAGGGTTTCTCTCCTCCCAGAGAAGCCCCTCGGAGAGCCCCCATTTAGAAGCAGGCGACTCTGCAGGAAAGCCACTCCTCTCCTAAAGCGCCTCCGTTTTCCGTCCTTTCGTGGTGGTCTCGAAGGGGCCTGAGAGGCACCCGGGGACCCCGTCCCAGGGCTTCCGAGACCCTCTCTCGTCCTTCGGGGCAGCCTCTCCAGAGTGGGCAGTGCTGGGGGCCAAGAAGGGTTGAGCTGCACGGAATATGCTGCCCGGATGCATCTGGGCCTTCTCTCCTCCCCCTCTGGGGAATAACGGCCTTTCTCCGCCTTCCCGGCAGCTCCTTTGCCACGCGGTGTTGGCCAATGGCCAGACGGCAGAGGACCCCATGGAGGTGATCATCAACGTTGGAGACCAGAATGACAACCGTCCCGTCTTCACGGAGAGCGTCTTCCGAGGGTCCGTGGAAGAGGGAGCGAAGCCAGGTAGGGGAGTCCGGCAGAGGACACGAAAACCTGGGCCCTGTTGAGTGGCTGTCCTCTGGGGCCCAGCCGCAATCCCTCCTGGACAAGGAAGGACAGTCCTGGTCAAAGCCATCTGGATCGTCCGGCCACTGCCCGCTCACACGTGTCCCTGAGGGGTTGGGGGCTCAGTCCCTGCGACAGCCGGAGGGGCTTGTAGTTGCCCAGAAGCCAGAGGGTTTTTCGGCTGACAGGCCAGAGGGGCTGGGCTGCTGTTGTTTGAAGGGAGCCCTTCAGCAGCCCCTCCTCCCCTCTGGGTGTCCCTAGGAACGTCGGTGATGACAGTGACGGCCACGGATGCAGACGATGCCAAAGACTCCTATAATGGGGTCGTCACTTACTCCATCCTCAGCCAGGAACCGGAGCCGGACAGACGGATGTTTACCATCAATAACGGAACCGGCATGATCAGCGTGGTTGTGTCCGGTCTGGACCGAGAGGTGAATGCCGGGTGCTGGGACAGGTGGAGAACGGGGGCAAGCAGACCTTTTCTGAGGTGGGAATTCATCATGGGGAGGGGGGGAGGGAGGGGGGAGGGAGGGCTGCATTTCTCTCGTCCATTTTCTGCTGCTTCCGTCCCGAGTGAGCAAGGGAAGAGTCCTTGTTTGTCCTAAAGGGCGAGACTGTTAGCTCTCCAGGGAAGTCCAGAGGAGAAGCCCCACCGTGAGGGCTGCCTTGATGGTCGGATGCCAAGGACAGAAGAATCTCTCCCCTCCTCTCCATTTCCTTTCTGGAAAACTACGGAGGGCCCCTTCCCAAGCGTTCCCGCCGCCTTCCCTCCTCCTCCCGTGGCTGGGAGACCTTCCCCCCCTCAGGCCAGGCGGCCGCTCTTCCTCCGTCTCCCAAGGCCTGTGCTGTCCCACCAGCACGGAGTGTTGCATGTTTGGTTCTTTGCAGAGGATCCCCCAGTACACCCTGGTTCTCCAAGCGGTTGACATGCAGGGAAACGGCTTAAGCACCACTGGGACGGCTGTGATTACCATCACCGATGCAAACGATAACCCGCCGATCTTCGACCCCTTCATGGTAATGTGATTTCCCCCCCCCTCCCCCTCTTGGCCATGCTGGTGTCACCCTGAAATTCATCTCCCTGTGGTGCAAAACCCCCCAGCCACGTCCTCACTTCCACTGCAGAGGCGCTGGGTGGAATCTGTGGCTTCCCGTTCCCTGGAGTCGGACCTTCCCCCCCCCCCACCCTCCCCGAGGCAGCCACTTTCTCTCCTCTGACGGCTCCGTTCCTTTTGCAGTACAACGTGATTGTGCCGGAGAATGAGGTGGGGGCCCCGGTTGCCACCCTGAAGGTCACAGATGGAGATGAAGAGAACAGCTCAGCTTGGAAAGCCAAGTACAGCATTGTGAAAGGGAACGAGGAGGCTAACTTTGCGGTCACTACTGACCCGGGCACCAACGATGGTCTTTTGACTACGGCAAAGGTGAGCGGTGGGCCCCTCTTTGTCAGGGCTAGAATCCTGTGCCTCCCCAGCCCCACCCCCTGCTGGAGGGTCAGCTGCGGGAGTTCCCCTTGGACCAAGTCAACTCACCTTTTCTCCCTGCTTCCGCCCTTCCAGGAACTGGATTATGAGGCCAAAAAGCAGTATATTCTCCACGTGACCGTAGTGAACGAGGCTGAATTCTCGGTCCAGCTCACGACCTCCACGGCCACCGTCATTGTCAATGTGAGCGATAAAAACGAACCCCCGGTCTTCCTCCCCACCGAACTGAAGGTGTCACAGCCCGAAGATCTTCCCATTGGACACTCGATAGCGGAGTACACGGCCCAGGACCCAGACAAGTTCATGGAGCAGACCCTCAGGTAGGGGGCTGTGCGAAGAGCAATAGCAATAGCAATAGCAGTAGACTTATATACCGCTTCATAGGCCTTTCAGGCCTCTCTAAGCGGTTTACAGAGAGTCAGCATATTGCCCCCAACAATCTGGGTCCTCATTTTACCCACCTCGGAAGGATGGAAGGCTGAGTCAACCCTGAGCCGGTGAGATTTGAACCGCTGACCTGCTGATCTAGCAGTAGCCTGCAGTGCTGCATTTAACCACTGCGCCACCTTGGCTCTTAGAGGTTCCAAGGTTAATCATTTGAAGGGGGAAACCCAGAATATCTGCAGGCCACTTGCTCCAAAGGCGCTGGCTGAGCCCAGGGGGGTCTCTCTTGCAGGTACTCGGTGAGGAGCGACCCAGCTGGCTGGCTGAAAATTGACCCTCAAACCGGCCTGATTACGTCAAGAGCCGCCCTAGACCGAGAGTCAGATTTTGTGAAGGATAATATCTACAAAGCCATCATTGTGGCAACTGACAATGGTAAGCTTACCCCCCCCCCCAAAAAAAATAACCCTCTGCATTTTGTCTCGCACCCAATCAAAAAAACACAACTGGGGAGCTGGTGGGGGGGAGGGAATTGAGGGATGGTGCCACCCAAGTATGTATATTTGAGGAACTGACCCACACCCCCCCCTCTCTGTCCAGGGAACGAGCCGGCCACCGGCACAGGGACTCTCCTTTTGCATCTGGAGGATGTGAATGACAACGCGCCAGAACCGGATCCCCGAATGTTCGAAATCTGCAGCCGCAATCCGGAGCCCCAGATGTTAAGCATTGTGGACAAGGATATCGCGCCCAACACCAGCCCCTTCCTGGCAAAGCTGGAATTTGACTCTGGCGCCAACTGGACAGTTGAGACCCACCAAGGTAGGCAGAGAACAAGGGAGGCGCCTGGGAACAGAACCTCAAGACAGAACCTGTTTCCCTCTTTCTCCTTTCCAAGATTTGCACCAGAGCAAATCAGAGGGAGATTCATTCCTGACTTCATTGGGTTCCTTTAATTAGTGTTTTAGAGCATGGCTCTGTTCAGCTCTGACTCACCTTCTTGGGGGGGGGGGTCCTTTGCAGACAGTCTGACCCTTCAACTGGTCAAGCAGCTGGAGCCTGGGGAATACAACATCGCCCTCAAGCTGACCGATGGCCAGGGGCTCTCTCATGTCACCACGGTCAAAGCCATTGTCTGCAACTGTGACGGGTCAGCCAAAAACTGTGAACGAAAGGCGTTTTTGCCAGCAGCAATAGGGACCCCCGCCATTCTGGGCATCCTTGGGGGCATCCTTGCCCTTCTGAGTGAGTACTGCGCTTCCTTGCCCCTTGTTTCTCCCGGGGAAGCTGGGCGGCTCCTCTTAAGGGCCCACCTGCAAGACGCTGGGCTTCCCGGCGCCTGGGTGTGTGGCCCATCCTGGCCTGGCCAGTGGAGAAGGCCGGGGCCTGGATTTTGCTCCAGGTTGGGGAGAATTGCTCTCTCTCATTCCTGGCTGCTGGAAACATTTCCTTCCTCCGGGATTTTGGTGGGTATCTTTTTCCGCCTCGGTAACCCCGAGAGGAGAAGAGTCGGGGGGTTGTTTGGGCACCCATGAAGCTGGAGCTCAGCGTCAGAACGATCCGCTTGCCAGCGGCTCAGACCAACGGCCACCCTGGAGCCCTGGTGGTATCCCGGCAGGAAGGGTATCTCTCTGGGCACTGAGGTCCGGGAAGGTGGCATCGAGGGAGTCTCGGGTTGGGTCAGGAGCAGGTGGGCGGCCTCCGCTTCAGCCGGATGGGAGCCCCCCGGCTGACGGAGCCTTTCGCCCTGCCTTGCAGTCCTGCTGCTGCTGCTGCTGCTATTCGTGCGGAGGAGAAAGCAGGTGAAGGAGCCGCTGCTTCTCCCCGAGGACGACACGAGGGACAACGTCTACTACTACGATGAGGAAGGCGGAGGGGAAGAGGACCAGGTGGGCGTCTGGCTCTGGGACCCCGGGGCCCCAGGCTGCTTCTCCTCGGCACTCCCTGTCCCCGGGCCCGAGTTGGGCTTCTGCTCCCCACGGCCCTTTTCTTTCCTGCCCCTGCAGAGCTGGGATGGCTGATCATCCAGCACGGTGGTCCCACTTAACGTCCTCCCCCACTTGGGCCGGCAGGGAGCTCCCAAGAGGGCCCGCATTCGCTCGATTTATTTCGGACGTTCTGCTTGCACAGAGCGGCTTGAGTAAAAACGACTTATTTAAGCCGAGTTTTAGAAAGGAATCCCTGGAGGGTTTTATTGCTTCGGTGAAAGGAAAAGTGACCCAACAAAACCATTTTGTTCTTCCGAGGGAAGGAAGCAAAGGCCTCCTCTGTTCATTGTCTGTGCTGGGGGAAGGTTTTCCTCCTGCCTCTCTCTCTGTCTGCCAGACTCCCCCCTGATTCTGGTCAGCGGAGAGAAGGGAGGCGCTGGAGGTTTCTTCCTCTACCCAAGAGCCTGCGGGCATCTTCTCTTCCTAGGATTACGATCTGAGCCAGTTGCATCGAGGCCTGGATGCCCGCCCTGAAGTCACCCGGAATGACGTCGTTCCAACCCTCATGCCGGCCCCGCAGTACCGTCCACGCCCGGCCAACCCTGACGACATAGGCAATTTCATCGACGAGGTGAGTGGCACCCGGAGTCCACTTGGTGGGGAGATACCCAGTCCCCAGGTGCCCCAGGTGAGCAAGCATTTGGTGAGAAGCAAAACGTGGGCAGGGAAGCTTAATCCTAGCGGCTGAACAGCGACGGAGGCAGCCTGACTAGAGACAGTCTGCTCTCTTGAGCTTCTCCAAAGATTTGGCGAGCCCCTTGTCATTGTTTCTCAACCTGAGCAGCTTTAAGAGGTGCGGCTTCCTTCGGCTGGGGAATTCTGAGAGTCCGGGCCCAGACGTCTTAGAAGTTGCTCAGGTTGAGAACGGCTGTTCTGGAGAGATGGCTGGGCAGTCCTCAGCTTCCTCCGCTGCTCAACAAACGGAAGTTCTGTTCCTTTCCCTTCTTGCAGAACCTGAGGGCAGCGGACACGGACCCCACTGCTCCCCCATATGACTCCCTGCTGGTGTTTGACTACGAAGGCAACGGCTCCGAGGCCACCTCCCTCAGCTCCCTCAACTCCTCCCACGGAGACCAGGACCAGGATTATGATTACTTGAATGACTGGGGAAACCGTTTCAAGAAGCTGGCTGACATGTACGGAGGGGGCGAGGAAGAGGACTAGGTGTGACTGGAGTGGGGGGGGCAGAGGGTGGGGGGCAGAAGGCTAGAAGGGAGAGAGAAGGGAGCTGACTCTTGGTGACTCCATAATTTACCCAAAAGTACACAAGAGATCCCCCTTGAAGAAGATTCTGACAATCTCATCTCTGTGGGATAATTATAATCAGTGTGGCCTTCTTGAGTCTGATTCAACGCAACATGGAGTTTCTTTCTCAAAGCCTGGATACCCTCAGGGGGAAAAGGCTTTCCCAGGAAAGAGAAAAGGATTCTGGAAGGACAGACAGACCCTCCGGTGCTTGGTCTTGTATTCAAGAAGTTTCACCTGAGTGTTTCTACTCTGCCTCCTTGGTCATCTGTCCTCTTGTTTGCTTAAGAAGAACTTCGGGCTTCTTGGTGCAAAATTGTAATGCGTTTTGGAGAATATGAGGGAAAATACGCAAGAAAAATATTTTCGTGAGGCAGAGGATAAAACACAGCTAAGACTACTATGGTCACCTAATAGGACAGAGGTTCTTATTAATGGCCCCGTTGAGAGGGGAGGGGTTCTGCCTGCACAGATCCAAATCCCACAGTCTGGATACGGTGGCTAATTATTGGAACTTTCTCCAGGAAGATCTCCCCAAGCATGGGGTTTCCAAAGCCCTAACCAGAAATACTTCTGGGGATTCTGCTCATATGCTGCATTTGGTTTCCAAGCCTTGGCTTTTGCTGTTGAAAGGCAGGCTTGTGGGAGTGATGGGGAGGGTCTCCCAGAAGAGAGGCAGGGTTTCTGATCTTTTTTTGCCGCTGTTAGCCAACATGGCTCTCCTCCTGGATGAATCCTTTTAGGATCCCTAAATCAACTTGTCCCAAGTGCCTTTGCTTTCAGACTATGCTTCTCTCAGATGCCCAGAGTCCAATCTCTGTCAGGAAGGCATCTGCAAAACCATCCGGCATGGCCTCTCTTATTGTGGCTTGGAAGTCATGGTTTATGGCTTGGATGATGGCTGTCCACTGCCTTTTTAGAGTTGAATTAACAAACCTGGATTTAGCAGGGACGTTACTCCCCGGTGCCTTCTCATAAAGTGCCTGAACGGGTGGCGGCAGCTGCCTTCCCAGGGCAAGCCCTCCCTGCCCCTTTAGGCTTTTGGGCCAGAGGGGAATTCAGCGGTGGCCCAAAGCCTGGCGTGAGCTCTTCTTCCGCCTGGGGCCTTCGTCTGGGGACCAGGCCACACACACTCCTCCTGTGCGGGGCCTTATAAACTACAGCTGTACGAGACGGTGTTTGTCTACCAAGTAATCCATTCTAATTAGAACCGTTCCTTCTGCCAAGGTGCCCCTCCTGTCCTGTGGCAAGTTTCCCACTCCCCAGCCCTGATGGTATAATTACGGCCCAATTGATGGGGACCTCTGGAAAATGGCTTTCTAATTTTAGATCTGTATGTTAAGCTATCCTTTTTGGATATATATTGTTGAAAGATTACAGAGATGCACATTTTTAAAAATTATTTTATTGCACAGATGCTTTTAAAAAATAATAAACTTTATTGTTTAAAAAAGTACTTTTCTTGCATGTCTGTCACATTTATTAGACCTTCTCCTGAGATTGCATGCTTTTTCTGACCTAAATGTTCTACCGACGTTCAGTTTTATTTTCAAAAGTTGTGGGGATGAATAACCAGATAAATCCAGGGTGAGCATCTTCTTTCCCAACTTGCCGTGTGTCAAATTTGTATTGTGAATTCCAACCATCTCAAAAAGTCATGCGTACTTCCAGACTCTTAACTGCAATTGGTGTGTAAATGTGTGTAAAAATCTAAAAGCCTTTACGGGGTCACCTTGGGACACTTGTTTGTATGAGGCTAAATCACAGAATCCCAGCTGGAAGTGAACATAAAGGCTGCTCGCCTGGAGCCCTTTGGTGCCTTGCTGCCATTGAGGACTTAAAAAGCAGGCCTGAAGCCAGCCGCTTTCCAAGCGAGGGAAGGCAGGGGCAGCAAAGGGATTTCAAACCCCAAGGATCCATGCCCACATTTATCTTGGGGGCCCATTGCTCCATTCCGCTCAAAGCATTTTCTTTCTGCTGCAGAGTTCTGTTTGTTCCCAAGCGCTTCCCTTCCGCTCCATTCCTCTGCTGAGCACCGGGGCCAAAAGGTGAATTTTAGACTTAAAAGCTTTTTTGTAGCCTAGGAAACGTCCTGTTCTGGAACGGATTTATTACTGAAATTCTTCTCACTCGGCAAAGTGAGCTTGCTTTAAGATCCTGCAGCTAATTTTGAATAGTGCAGATTTATGGAAATGGTATATTTTAATAATTTAATGAACAAAGCCTATTTTGCCCTTTTTGTAAAAGACGCCCTGCGCTGCGCCTCGTACACTCGATTTAATTTCAAGCGAATTCGCCGAACTGCGCATGCGCCAGAGGGTCTAGCGGCCTGGGACTCCCAGAATTCCTCCGGCCGCGAGATCTTCTCCAGAGGGCTGCTTCCCTCCGCCACTCCCGCCTTTCCCCATCCCTCCCGACCTCTTCAAAATGGCAGCCCTTGGGAACTTCCGCCCTCCTCCTTCGGCTCCGCCCAAAGTGGCGGCGTCGCCGTGGCGCAGGGTCACCGGACCTTCCCAAGATGGCGGCGCCCATGAGCGCCGAGGGCTGGAGTGAGGAGGGAGCGGCGGGGCTGCAGCGGGCGGTGGACGGGCTGCGGCTGTTGCTGGGCCGCAGCGCAGGCACCGGTGAGAGCCGCGGGAGGAGCGCGGGGGGCGGGCGCCTGTTTCGCCGCCCGAGTCGCAGGTGCCCTTCGCTCCGCTCCGACCGGCGCCTTCCTTCTCTCCGCAGGCCCGCTGCCGGCCGCGAGATCCGCCGCCCCGTCGCCGGAGTCGCTGCGCCTCGGGCTGACCGCGCTGGAGGAGAGGCTGGCCCGGGACCCCGCGTGGGCCTCCCTGCGCAGGGCGAGGGCCGAGGTGGCCCGGCGGGCCCCGGGGCTGAGTCCCGGCGCCGACCCCGACCCTCCCTGGGCCGCCGCCTGCCAGGCGCTGCTGCTGCTGCTCTGCCTCAAGCGCTGCCTGGTCCGCCTGGCCGCCGCTGCCACCCCCGCCGCCGGCCCGAGCGACGCCGGGGCCCCCCCTCCGCTGCGCCCTGACGCCCTGAGCATCGGCCAGGAGGGCACCGTGCAGGCGGCGGCGCAGCTGGCGGTGGCGTTGGGCCTCCGGCCGTACCTGTTGCCCGGCGTGGCGCCCCCGCCGCGGGACAAGGCCGGCCTGCTCGCCGCCCAGCCCCAAGCCCCGCGGAGGCTCCTGGCCGCCTGCAGCGCCCTGGTGGAAGTGGCCGAGCACCCCGAGCTGGCCAGGCTGATCCTGGTGCGCCACCTGGGCGACTTGCTGGCTGGGCTGTGCCAGCTGGGCTTCTGCCCTGCGAGGAAGGCCCGGGAGGGTGCCCCACGCGAGAGGCAGGTGAGGGTTTAGGAGCAGCCCTGGGGTCCTGCTGGAGTAGGCCCCGTTTCCCTGCCAGAAGCGGCCTGGGCATTTCCATAAAGTGAAGCAAGGATCTCCCTGTTTCCTCTGGGCAGTATGAAATGGGAGGGGGGACTGGCAAGCCATCCTTGGGGCCTACAGGCAAAAAGTTCTGCCGGGCAGGGAGGTGCCCATGGGGCCCCTGGCACTGCCTTAGTTGGCTGAGCCTCTTGCTAGGGCTGCTGTTTGGAAAGAGCATCTTTTTGCATTTCTGAGAATTCCTTTGCGACTTTTATTCTTTTAGCTCTCTGGGATTTTTTCAGGGGCTGACGGAAGAGGAACAGAGCAGCTGCAAAGAAGCCTTGCAAGGCCTTTTGGACAAAGCATACCAGCCCCTGGTGATCCGGGAACTGTTGCTCCTTCAGGGGGGGCCTAAGCAGGTAGCACTGTGAGCCATAGAGAAACTAGATTTGCATCCTGTGAGTTGGTTCCATTGTGCGTGCCTGCTTGCAAATCTTTCTTCCTCATCCCCCCACCCCCCTCCGAAGCATTTTTGGAGAGATCCAAAACTGAATCCCATGGATGTGGCTCAGCTATGACAATGGATACATGCCACGTGAATACCATGTCACTGATCCCAGGGGAACAAGCACCAAAGGTATAAAACAGTCTTTTTCAACCTTGCCAATATTATGCTGGTTCTGGGACTTAAAGTCCACATATATTAAAGTTGGCAAGGTTGGGAAACACTGGCATGGAAGCTTCCTTTTAAGGGAGTCCCACCACAGCCCTGATCTGTCCTTCCAGCTCAGCGCTGCCAGTGGATTAATTTAGCTGTGGCTCTGCAGAACGGGTCTTTCTCAGTCCTGCTGCCTGATGGCCTGTCCCGAGAGACCCTACCAGAGATGCAACCTGGGCCTTCCTAGCCCCTGGATCAGTGGGAAAGGAAAGGAGGAGGCAGCCCCCAGGTCTACAAATGGGATGCGATACAATCTGACAGCTCCAGGGCCAACCCAGTCTTGTTAGGTGGGAATCTGCTGCTAGGTGAATGGTGCCCTCAGAGAAGCTTTCAGTCAAGTGACCCGAGTCCGTTCTGCTTGGGGAAGGGCAGGGATGCCCCTGCTGCCTGGTGTCAAGGAGAAGGGATGGTGCACAGAAGGGCTGCTGGTGGTCCATCGTGCACATACGTTTCTTTTCCAGGCCTGCCGTCGCAGCCAGCAGAACAACGAGCCTCGTACGGCACTAACACCGGCCTGGCTTCAGCGCCTTTGTGGGCACCTGCTGTCTGGGAGGCTGTTAAGACCTGGTGGAGTTCAGGCTGTGCTCCGTGGCATCCTGGAGGAAGCCGGAGGTCAGTGAAGCTTGAAAAATCCGTCATTCAAAGGCTGGGACCAGAGCAGAAAAGAGTCCTTTGTTCCATTGTTTCTAAACTTGGCCCAGCCAGGTTTACATATAATAGTTCTGTTTTAATAAATAAGGATCTGCATGAAGCAGGAAAATATCTTGAAACTGGACAAATCCCTGTGTTTTTTGGATCAATCAGTTTGCCAGAACCAAACCACCTAGGTGGGGCAAATAAGTCAACCTGGTACATGACCTTCCCAGGCCTTCCCCTCTCGCCGGCCCCTCTTCTCTGCACGGCCTTTCCCACGAACCGGCTCTTCTAGGCAGAGCACAATTCAGTCCCAGGCTTTTTGCACCTCTCTTAAGAAACCGCCAGAGCAGGAAGGATGAGGAAGATCCAAGGCAGCCTGGCAATTGCTAGGCGATTACGGCCTGGGGGAAGCTCCCCTTCATGGTGGAGGACATCGCGAGTCTCTCTGGCCACAGGATGGGCGGCTCCCTCTGTGCTCGTCTAACACGGAGCCTCCTGCTTTCCAGCTGGGGCCGTGCGGGGCAGCAGTGCAGAAGCGGCAGCAGCTGACTGGCAGAAGTGCGAGGCCATCGCCAAGATCCTGTCCTCGTGCCCTCAGCAATCTCTCTCCCTGGAGAATTATTGTCAAGGGATTTGCCCTCAGGTACATCCTCTGCCCCTTCCCTTTACCCGGCAACTGGCATTCCGGGGCAGCCCAGGGAGTGCTTGTGAGTCAGAGCTCCCTTTCCCCTCCCATCTGCTGCTCACCAAGAGACTCCCGTTTCCTGAGTTGGCCCTTGGGGTCCTCGGTTTCTGCTGAGCTTTTGGGGCTTGTTCCCCCTCCCCCCCTTGGGGCCATTTGAGGTAGAGGAGGCTAAGAGGCACAACCTTAGAAACATTGCTGGTGAGCGGTTCCACCACAAAACCGCGGTAGAATAAAGCGTGCTCGACGAAAGCGCGTACGTGACGTCATCACAGCGCGACGAAAACATCGCGCTGTGAGCGGTAAATTTAAAATTAAAGCGAAAACTTTACCCTAACCCCCCCAAACCTAACCCTAAACCTAACCCTTACCTTTATGTGAATCGGCTTGCTTTAATTTAATTTTAATTTTAATTTTTTTTATTTTTTTCGTCGCGCTGCTGATGACGTCACATACGCGCTTTAATCGGGCGCGCTTTAGTCTACCGCGGTTTTGACGGGTCACGCTGGTGAGCAGCCCGTACTTTGAGCATAAAACTCTGCTTTTGTCTCTTCCTTCCAAAGATTCTGCAGCTCTTCCTCATCCAGGATAAGCTGATGATGCGCCAGTTCCAACGGGTGGCGACCGCAACGGTCCTCGCCATGGTCAGGCAACATCCCCAGCAGGCCAAGGAGCACCTGCTGCGCCCCCTGCTGGAGCCCCTCTTGCGCTGCCTGGGGGAGCCAGGTAACAGCCTCCCGGCCCCTGAACGCTTGGCCAGGATGCGGAGTCCTTTTCAGGATTTTGGAATCGTCAGCCTCCCAGAGTCACTTGGTCGACTTGGCCGGCCATGGAGGTTCCTTGAATGATGGAATGACTTAAGCCAACAAATAAATTTCTGCCACCTTGGAAGGTGGGAAGCTCCTTGTTTTTTCAGCGGCTGCTCTAGCCAGAATTGGTGGCTCTGGGATTCTTAGGTCTGGGTCCCCCAGTGGGACTGAAATGGGTCCCTCTGGTCGGTTCACCCGTGAATTCTGGGCAGCTCATAACAATCCGGTATCAGCAGTTGAAGCTGTGCTGGGCACGACAAGCTTGGTAGGCTGAGATAACGCTCGATTGAGTCAAAGTTTTACTCATCAGTTCAGATTTATATCCTGCCTTTCTTTCACACAACTCAAGTGCTCTTAACGCTCCTGTGAGGAGCTTGGCCTGAGTGAGGGCCTGGCCCAGAGCAGCCCTGCCTCCCCCCCTCCCAGCCAGGACACCCATCCCATAGTTTCTAGCCAGGCAGCTGGGTGGCTCCCAGGGAAGGAAGTCGTGCTGGGATGAAATATTTTCTTTGCCACTGAAAGGGCAGAATATAACGAAGTGAAACCGGCCCAGCATTAGCTGCACCCACATGACGGTCCTTTTCTGTCTTCAGAAGGCTCCCTGGAAGACCTGCCGGCTGGGTCGGTGCTGGTGGAAGAGGAGTTGCTCTCGGGGTGCGTGGAAACGGTGTACAAGGTACGGCACCAGCACCCTTGTCTGCATGTGGCGTTGGGAGGGGGAGCGGAGGCCGAGGAAGACCTCAGCTGTGACCTCCCTGTGCTGAAATAGGCAAAATGCTCTTCCCTGAAATGCCAGGGGGAGGCGCCATTCCCACATGCCTTTAGTCCACCTTCTCTCGGTCAGCTGTTGGCTGCCAGGATTCAGCATTGCCCTTCTGGACTGAAGCTGCAGGCCCTCCAAGGATCAGCCGGATCCCAGAAGGGGAAGAGCCCAAGCGCAGGGCTGTCTTACCAGCAGGCTTGGGGGCTGAGCCATGAGCAGGCTGGGAGGTCTCGGGAGGCCCGTGCAACGGGCTGGGCTGCTCTGTTGGTCTCGATAGCGTGAGCATTTAAACCCCATGGATGCTCGAGAGCATCTTGGGCACCAACGAACTCCTTCAGAGAGAAACAGGCAGGCAGAAACAAAGAGGCCTGGAAGCTTCTTCTGCAAGCCTTTGGGAGGGGCAGGGGATGTGTGTGCGAAGGCTGCCAATGGAGTTTGTGCAGAGTCTTCCTCCTCTCCGTTGCTCTTCCCTTGCAGGTCTGCGTGGTGGGCAATGAGCCCTTGCCTTGCCTCCTGGGGGCCCTGCAGCCTGCGCTGGGGGCCGTCTTCTCCCTCTGGTGCTTCACCAAGCAGAACGTGTCCTCCTTGCGGTGAGGCGCCCGGCCTGGCGGGGGAATCTCCAGGGCTCTCTTGTGGGCTGGGGGCCTCTCCCAGGAGCTCTTCTCCCCCCGGTTCCTCTCAACCGAGACCCCACCAGTGCCGGCTTTTCTGCCTGGGTGGGAAGTCCCTGGGATGGGAGGGGGGATTGTGCAACTCCCCTGAAAAGGGGAACCCAATCCAAGGATACCAACAAGCTGAAAGAGAAGGGCTGGGAGGGGGACTGCCCACCCTCTTTGTAGTCCCCATTGCCCAGGAGACGGGCCTCCACGTCCTGCCCCTCTTCTGGCAGAGGCAGCTTTCCTCGGGGGGGGGAGGGGGTTTTTGGGCTGCCTCTCACCAAAGCCACCTTCCCCTGGATTGAGGTGAATGCCCCCCCTCCCCCTGCTGCTTTCAGCACCCCCTGCCAGGAGATCCTGCTGTGGTTCCTGGAGAAGAGTGAGCAACAGGCCTCCCTGGAGGTCCTGGAAGGCTTGGTGGAGCTCAGAGGAAGCCCCCGCCTGCCCCACCCCCACTGCCGGTTCCAGGTGGGCAGCGAAGGGGGCGTGGTGGCCACCATCAGGGAGGCTGTGAGGTGAGAGTCTGCTGGGCGTCCCCAGTCGGAGGGAGGGAGGGAGGGAGGGGGCTCTGATCCAGATGGCTGCAGTTGAGGGGATGCCAGAAAAGGTACCCCAGCTTCCCCCCCCCCAGGAGGTGGGTGCAGAGAGCCTGCCTGTCCAAAGGCAGCTGCCCCTTACCCCAGGGGCATGGGATGGGGGGCACGGGAGGCCCTTCCCAGGAGGATTCTCAGCTTTCTACCTGCAGGCGGTCAGCCGTGAGGAAAGGACGCTCCCTTGCTCCAAGTGGGATGGGAGGGACGGTCCAGCCCAGAGCCCCCCTCCTCCTCCTCCTTTGTCCCTTACGTTGCTCTCCCCCTGTGCAGTGATGAAGACGAGGCTCTGTATCGGAAGCTGTCAGAAGAGCAGTGGCAGCTGGAGCAGCTGGTGGACTTGCTGTCTCTCTGCCGGAGGGGCAGCCTAGCTGGAGACTTCTTCCTGGGCTGCTTGAAGGTGGGGCCCAGAGCTTCTCTGGGTGCCTCCGTGGGAGTGTGGGGCGCCTGCTCCTTCCACAAGCGTAGGATGGGCGCCACGCCAGGAGTGGCCGAGGTCAGGCATTGTCCTTCAAGGCTCCCCTTCAACTGCCAAGACCAATGCAAGGAGGGAAGCCGCAGGGCGCTGGACGTGGATGGGCTGCAGTTGGAATTGAGGGTTTGGATGGGCCTCCTCTAGAGTCCTGCACACACACACAGGGGGTGCGTCTGTGTGTAGCTGAAGCAAGCCACGTATCCAGTTGTTGAGTTTGAGTTTATTAGGACTTGTATGCCGCCCACTCTCGAAAGACTCAGGGCGGCTTACAGAAAGAGAAGGGAGGGGAACTTATGAAAATTAAAAAGTACAAACATTAAAATCCCACAACATTCATAAGATAAAATGGGGCTGGATAACTCAACAGGCCTTCTGGAAGAGCCGGGTCTTAATTGCTTCATGGAAGGCCGGGAGGACAGTAAGGGTCCGGATCTCCACGGGGAGATCGTCCCATAAGGCTCTCCTTTAGCCCCTCTTCTCCCCCTCGGCAGGAGCTGAGCCAGGTGGCCTCCGAGAGGGACCCTGCGCCCCCTTCGCAAGGGCACCCCCTGGATCTGGAGCAGCTCTGCCAACCAGCCCTCCCCCAGCAGACGAGGCAGCTGCAGGTGCTCCGCCTGGTGGCCCTGTTGACTGAGGGCATTTCGGACTCTCTGCTCACAGACGTCAGGCAGGTTGGTCCTGGCCTCCCCCTCCCCCGCCAGCCTTGCAGAGCCCATCCCTCCAGTGGCCTGGGGTGCCCTGGCTGCTGTGCCCGAGGCCAGGCTGGGCAGGCTGCGTCCCCTGGGGGCTGTTGGCAGACTCCCTCCTTAAGGGATGCCCCAGGGGGAGGGCTGGGGGGCTTTGGCCAGGAAAGTGCCGGGGATGGGGGGCCCTCTAGCCTATCAGCCTAGAGTTGCAGAAGTAGCTTGAGGCCCGTTGTTGGCTGGAGACGGAAGCTTTCTGGGTGGCGTCCCTTCCACAGGTGGCGGAGTTTGTGGCAGCCACTCTGCAGCGGGCCTGTGCCAGTCTCTCCAGGGGCTCGGTGGGCACCGTGGAGTCCCAGACGCTCAGCATGGCCATGGGGCTGGCGGCAGCCATGCTGGGTGGGGCCCTGCAGGTGAGTAGCCGGAGGGCCCCGGGGGAAGCATTTGCAGGGGGGTCGGGAGAGGTGCCCCCCCCTCCCTGCTTTCATTTCTGGTTCTGAGCCTCAGTCAGTCCAGTTTCTCTCGGGCTCTGCTCCTCCACCCCTCCCCCTCCCAGTTTGATCCTAATTTGAAGCCCCCACCCACCCCCCGTGCCCTGTCCCTGAGGGTCTTTGTTGGGGGAGGGCCCTGGCAGAGCAGGCCAGCTGGGCGGGGCAGGGGAGGGGCTCCCACTGACCTGCAGGAAAGCCTCCGCCCACCCAGCCAGGCCAGGTGAGGAGCTGGGCCCTTCCGCTTCCCCCTGGGGGGCTGCGGGGTTGGAGGGAGGAAACGTGACCGGTGTGGAGGCAGAGGGGGGGGAAGGGGAGGGGGGAATCTTGCTGTGACAGGCTGAAGCTGGGAAGCTTCCCTCCTCAAGTCTGGGCTCGCTGGGGCCAGTTGTAGTCATGGGGCCTCCCTCCCCCCCACCCCCCCTCCTCCTTTCAGGCCGCTGCTTGTTCCTCCTTTGCTGAAGCCGGCTGTGGTTTCCCGCAGGAGGAGTGCTGGGTGGCTGGGGGTGTTTCTGGTTGGGGCCAAGCGGGGAAAAGCTCCCCTCCACTCACAGGCCAGGACGCTTGGGAAATGAGGAGGAATAGTGAGGGAGGGTCGAGGCCTCTTGGGTGGGGGGTCCTGGACACCCTGCTGCCTGCCGGAAGGGGGGGCCCTGGCCGGCCAAAGCCCCAGGCCTCTGGGGGCCTCCGAGGCGTGGCAGGATGTGCCCAGGAGGGGGCAGGGCTGAGCAGGCGTGGACGCGGCTCCCTGGAGGGCTGAGCTGGAGCCCGGCTGGGCCTTTCCTGCTGCTGCTGCTGCTGCTGGGGAAGAGCAGTAGCTGCCTTCCCTCCCACCCCCCCCTTCCCTGGGTGCACCTGGCGCTCGGGGCCTGATCTTATCCGCCCTGCCGGAGCCTCTGCGCACACCCATAACGGTAACCACAGCAAAGGCTCTGGGCGCAGGGGCCCCTCCTGGCGCTTCCTGCCGGCAGCCCAGGGCCAAGTTCTCAGGATCAGCCCTGCTTCCTCTCCTGGGCAGCGCCCGGCTGACGTGCTCCCCGCTGTCTCCCCAGCTGAAATCCGGAGACTTTGGCAGCCTGAAGCAGCTGGTGCCCCTGCTGGAGGAACTCTCCCGCCTCCACCCGGAGCCCGTCATCCAGGAGCTGGCGGCTGACCTGAGCATCTCCATTTGCACCCACCGCGCCTTTTCCACAGAGGCCGTCCGCACTGCTGCCTGCCAGGCCCTGGGCGGGCGTGCGGGCGGGGCGGCAGCCCAGAAGCCCCCCGGGAGCCGCCCGGGGCAGCCTCAGGGGACGGACTCGGTTGCCCAGGGAAGCTCTGCCCCCTGCGGCCCCCAGAGCCAGCTGCAGGAGCTTCTCTCGGAGGCTTACAGCCCTGACATCCCCACGCGAGCGGCTGCCTTGCGCCTCCTCTCCCAGAGGGTCGAGCGGAGGGACCCCAGAGCCCTGGAGACGCGGGAGAAGTTGCTGGAGGTAGGCAGCCGGAGCGCTTTGTGGGGGAGAGGCCCGTGGGTGGCTTGGGCTGGGCCTGAGAGGGGCCCCCATTCTGGCCTGCTTGGGGAAGGGGCCTCCCTGCAGAGGAGGTGGAGGGCGTCCCTGGAGCTTCACCCCGTGAGCTTTGCTTGGTGGCCGGAAGGCGTTTCTCTCCAGCCACTTCCAGGCACATATAATTAAGTTTTCAGTCCCCAGATCTTCTGTTTCCTGGTCTCGAGCGGAGAGGAAGCTGCTTTTCCTGGAAGGGTTTAGTTCTGCTTCCAGGCAGCCTGAATGTTTTGGGCCTGGGGGGGCAACAGCTGCTGCAGGTGGTCCCAGGAGCCGGACCTCAGCTGCCCTCTTGCTGAGCGCCTTCCTCCTCCCTCCGTCCAACCCCCTAATGCTCCCCCAGAAACGAAAGGGCTTCTAGTCCCCGATCAGGGCCACCCTGGTGCTTCCGGGGAGCAAAGGCCACGCCTGGACGGACGGCTGGGGAACCCTCCTGCCCTGCCAAGGAGGCCTCGGCCGAGAGACCCGGGTGGCTGCAGCTCTGCCAGCCAAGTGATTCCTGGTTTTAATTTCCAGGTTTTTGTAGAAAACCTGGAGCACAAAGACTCCTTTGTTTACCTTTCTGCTATCCAAGGTAAGCAACCCGCTCTTGCTCCCGGCTGCTCTGTGTGTGGAAATGCAGGGCCCTTCCTGTCCAGACTTCTTGCATGGGGTGGGTGGTGGATGGGGGGCAAATGCTCCAGGAAGGGGGGCTGGCTGAGCCCAGGTCAGAGGCCGGAAGCCCACCTGCCTGGCGCACATTGCCGATGGTCTTCCTGAGTGCCAGGTTTTTGCAAGTGGGCTTAGGAAATGGGAGAAAAGGTGGGGGGCCGTCCCTGAATGAAGCCAGTAGCCCCCCCCCCCCCCCCGCCCAGCTCCTGCTCCTCTCTGCTGGCCTCCCACCACTTTGCTCAGGACGCAGGGCGGACTTCAGCAAACAGCCCCCCTGCTTCTCCTTTTCCCCAAGGGTGAGGGGGCTCCTTGGTGCCCAGTCTGGGCTGGAGACATCCCTAGGGCGGGTGGGACCCTAAGCACGGCCGAGGTCAGTGGGTTGCTTGAACCTCTTCCGGCCAGCCCCTTCCTTACACCTGCCTTCCTGTCTCTGTGCAACGTCACCTTCCTGGAGAAGCCGCCAAGTCCTCCAGGAAACAATCTCTCACCAGCTTCCTTGGGAGGAATTTCACAAGACCTCCGGGGCTGGATGGCTGCGCAAATCTCGCCCTTGTCTCCTCTGGAAGCGGACAGGGGCGCCCTTCCTCCTCCCCACCTTTGAACCGCATTCGGCTGTCCAGGCAGCCGAATACTTGCCCTGGGTGGAGGGGGGGGGGCTCTTCTGGGCCTGGCCACCTCTTGGCATCCCCGCCACAGGGCCCAGAGGAGGAACGGGCCCTGCAAAGGAAGGCTGGTTGCATAAGGCAGAGGCACAAAGAGGCAGAGCTCCCGAGGCCCCCTGTAGGTCTTTGAACTCTTCCTGGCTCCCAAGAGGCCTCTGGGCCACTCCGTCCCCCTGCCAGAAGCCCCCCAAGAAGCCCAGAGAGCCCCCCGGGTGGGATTTCTGGGCTTCCTTGCTGGGCATTGCTCCGGGGCTCAGCTCTCTGAGCCCTTCTGTGCTAATGCCCTGTTTTGCCAGGGAAGGCGGAGTGAAGGAAGCAGGCTGGGAGAGCCTCCCCCCCCCCTTCTCCTTCCCTGATGAGCGGGTGAAGGGATTCTGCCTGTGCTGACTCCCTGGCGCTGCCAGCCTGGGGCACAAGAGCGGCACCTTCCACGTTGAGCAAGACGGCCTTGCAACAGCCGATGAATCTCCTGCCGTTGACTCAGAATGTTGGGAAGGCCTTTGGGTGATGGGCAGGGAGGGGGTGGGGCTAAGACGGGGTTCCCCCTACTTCTACACAGACAGACAGACGGACAGACAGAGACAGAGGCTGCATCCAAAAGCAGCAGCTGAGGGCAGAGCTGCAGTCCCACTGGGGCCGCCCTGCTGCTTGAGTGGCTCTTGGCATGCCAAAGGCTGCCCCCCCCCCCAACTTCTACTCTGTGGCCGGTTATTTCATTGCTCCAAAGGCCAGAGAGGAGTCAGAAGGAGAGGGTGGGTGGGGGGACCTTGGAGGGCTTCCGCTGCTGGGGCCTTTCCAGCTGGGAACAATCTCGGGTGCCCTGAAGCTCGGCTGCTTCACGCAAAATCCGCCACTGGGAGCCGGAGGGGAGGGAGGGGGTTGTGATGGTGGGATGAAGAGGGGGGTGGGCTGTGCTGAAGAGCTTCCCATGCCTTTAGGGGAGAGCTGGGAGGACAGCTGCCCGGGGGGCAGGGACCCTCGGTGGCCGATTGAGCTGCCCTTGGTGGTCCCTGCGAAGGCTTCTGCGCCTCCCCCCTTGGCTCAGCCGGGGGCTGCCTCAGGGGCCTCCCATGTGCTGCTTCTGCCCCCTTCCAGGTCTGGCCCTGCTGTCCGATGCCTCCCCTCAAGACGTCCTTCCCCTCCTGCTCAGCCAGTACGCAGGCGCCCCCCTGGCGGAGACCAGGATGAAGGTGGGGGAGGCGCTGCTGCGCACCACGCGAGCCCTGGGTGAGTCGGTCTGCAGGGGCTGATGGGGGGCCAGAGAGGCCGGGGCAGGAAGGGGGCGCTCTGGTGGGTTTGGCCATAACCCCCCTCGAAATCCAGAGCCGAAGGGGGCTCCGTGAGGCCATGGAGTCTGACCCCCCCGCCATGCTCCGCCTGAGCCTCTCCATAAAGGCCTTCCGGAGTCTCCCTCTGGTCCCACGGATGAGTCACTTCCCTGCCTTGAGCCTCCGGAGGGTTTGGCTCCTGGCTTTCCCATCCGTGAGAATCGGGAATTCCCTGCCTGCTTCCTGTGTGTTGCAAGCCGCCTTCATGGCCCTCGGCTGCCTTGCCCCAAGACAGTAGCTGAGCGGCTTGTCTGGCCTGGAGTCCCCTCCCCCCCCCTTTCGTGCCGTCTGATCTTGACTGGTTCCTGCCCCCTCGCCCCCCCCCCTCCGTCTTGGCTGCAAAAGCGGGGCTGTTCTTGCCCACCTGGCACAGCCCCTCCCGTTGCCAGGGCATGTGGGACACAGAGCCCTCTCCCCGATGCCCCTCCCTCGCCCGGCCTGGTTGCCTTCAGTTGAGCCCACCTCCTCATTAAGCTCCCATCTGGGCCAGGTGGTTCCCCATCCGCACCTCCCACCTGCTTGCCTGCTCTCCGTGGGACCAGCCCAGGCTCCTTGCATGGCACAGCAGCAGCAGCAGCAGGAGGTGGCTGGCACTGGGCGGGCAGCCGCGGGTCTCCTGGCTCCCAGACAGCTGCCCCCATTACAGACCCCCCCCCTCCCACTTCCCTTTGGAAACGCCCAGCTCCGTCCCCTGAGCCTTCATTTTCCTGGGCCAGGATGATGGGCCTTTCCCTCTCTTGACACCCCCGGCCCCCGTCTTACCTGCCAAGAGAAAGGGTCCCTTGGTGCCCCTTGCTCTCGGCCCCATGGCTGCTTTGTTGCCCCCCCCCTCCCACAGTTACTCCTAGTCGATTGGCAGCCCTCGGAAGCAGCGGGGGGGGAGGGGGGGTCTTCTGTCCTCTCCCTCCCTTGTCCCAAAAACATTTTGGCTCCCTCCCTCGAGAGTGCAACCCCCCCTCCCTCCCCCCCCCCTCCCTCTGCTGGAAGTCCTGGTGGCTCCCTGGGCGGCTGCTGGCGGAGGGCCCGGTCTTTAGATCTAATCCCCTAATTGCTGCCTGTCTGCCGGGCGCTGGTCTTCTGCGGAAGCCGGGTTTCCCCTCCCCATCTCCATTGGGGGTGAGGGTCTCTGGCGGCCCCCTGACTCCTGCCCTGCTTCCCTGCTTCTACTCCCCACGCAGCTCCTTGGGCAGAGTGCCCGGCAGGCTCGGCCAGCCTCCTTAGGGCTGAAATTAAGCCCGATATTCGTCCCCCCCCCCTTTCCAGTGCTGCTTTGGGTTCTGCTTTGCATCCTCCACCCGCCTTTCGTTGTTGTGGCGCTTTGAGGGTGCTGAGGGTGGGAGCCCTGCAGAGGGAGGGAGGGGCTGCCTTCCTGCTTGAGGGTTCGGCTGCAGAAGGTCCTCTCGCTCAGCTGGGCTGGAGGGGCTGGGGTCTTCCTTTCTCAGGGGCTTGTGGGGAAGAGCATCTGGGCTCTGCCTTGGGCCGGAACCCTCCTCATGTGGGAAGAGCGGTGGGTGGGCTTCGGCCCCTTTGCAACTCCTGGCCTTGCAGGGGCCCCTTCCTTCCGCAGAAGAGCCGGGGGCTTGTGGAGAGGCAGAGCGGCTGCTGGGCGGCCATGGGACCCCCCTCCAGCACAGACCAGGCAGGGCAAGGGAAGCCGCCAAAGCCTCACTAGCCGCAGGAGCATTTGTGATGATGGGGCAGTTAGGAAGAGTCTAAGACCTGGGCCTGGCGCCACTGGCCCTCTCATCTTGCAAGGGCCCCACCAGGACAGGTGCCCAGGCAGGAGGGCTTCTCGCTGCCCATCTGCAGTGGGGGGGAACAGCCCCAGCGCGTCCACCGTGGCCGGAGGTCCCCTCCTTTGCAGGCCAGGGAGGGAGAAGGACGAGGCGACCGTATTGGAGGCTTTGCCTGCTGTGCCGAGTGGAGGCCCGTTAAGCCTGCCCTTCTCTGGGCTGCTTCGCAGGGAGAGGAGAGCCTGTGATTTGGGAGGCCAGAGCCATAATTACTGGTGCCTGCCAGCACGCCTGGCGCCTCTCCTCGGCTCAGGGCTCTTCTCTAACTCTGCTCCGTTTAAGGGGGGGGGCAAGGCAGCCGGTGCTGGAGGCGGTTTTAGCCCCTCGGCTGGCTGGATGGTTTTATTTGGGCCGTTCACCAATTGTGCCCGGCTGGCTCAGGAGAGAGAACCGGAGGCTCACAGGGGGCCACTGCGGGAGGAATCGCCTAGCAACAGCCACACCTGGTGTTGGGGGTCCCTCAACGCTTCCCTCCCCCCACTAAGGATTGAGGCCCCTGGGGGCCCTGAATAAGAGGGGGGGAGTCGAGAAGGTGCGGGGGCTTTTTAGAAGGCAGGGAGGTGGGAACATTGGCCTGTGGGGCAAATCGTAGGGTGGGGAGGTCTCTTCTTTGCCCCCCAGGCCTGGGATGGGTCAGCCCCATGGCAAGTGGTCATGCCTGCTCACAGGCGGCAGCCTAGGCGCCTCCTGGCTCTTCTTGCGCTGGCCCCTTCCCCAGCTGGCTGCTCAGCTGTGCCCACCGTTGCCCTCCCCCCCCAACTCGCCGGTCCCATCTCGCAGCCAAGCAGCTTTTCAGTCCCCCTCCCCCCTTTTTCCCCTCCTCCTTGCAGGAGACCTGGCCTTCCAGCACAGAGAGAAGCTGATCCATGCTTTCCTGCGAGGAGTCCGAGATCCTGACCCCTCCCTCAGAGCCAGCAGCCTGTCCAACCTGGGGGAGTTGTGCCAGATCCTTGGTTTTCAGCTGGGGTCGGTGGTCCATGAGGTACCAGCCCCTTTTCTCCTCCCGCACTGTGGCTGTGGGTGTCCGGTGCTGTGCTTGGGACACGGGGAGACACACACAAACACACACACACGGTGTTGGCCGTGGGCGCGGCCTGCCTGCGAGAAGAGAAGCCTGGCACATTCGGAGGCTCCGTCCATGTTGCAGCAGAGTGGAGGCTGCATTTTAGGCCCCCTTGCCCGGAAGGGATCTCACGCCGAGTGACTCTTTCCTCCGCTTCTCACTGAAGAACTGCAAGCTAAAAGGGGAATAGAGGAAAGCTTCACACGCTCGTGGGTGTGTTTGTGGGTGTATGCGAACCAGCCCTGGCCGTGGTCCTCCACTTTTACCAAAGCCACTCAGACATTGGGAGGGGTCTCTCCTGGCCGCCCCTCTTGGGCAGAGACCCCTCCGGTGCTTCTGAAATGCCCAAGGAGACACAACCGACTTCCTCAGGTGCTGCTCGTGAGCCAGGGGGGGTCTCGGTCTATTTTGCGGCGTTGCAGCCGGGGCAGCCGGAGTGCTGCGGATGCTCTGGTGGTCGCCGAGCCACGCAGGAGCCTCGCCGTGCGGCTGGGCCTTTTGCCAAGGCTGCCCAGGGCCTCCAGGATGTGGACAGGAGCTGCAACGTTGCAGTCACGTCTCTTCGGCTGAGAGCCGTTTCTGGCGCTGCAGCAGGCCAGGTGCCAGCTGACTCAGCGGAAGCTGCTGCAGGGTGTGGAGAAGGCAGGCTGTCCTTGAGCCTAGGAAGAGAGAGATGCAGCGGGGGGTGGGGGTGGAAGCCATGGTCCTCTGGCTCCCCATGTGCACAGCTGGCCCTGGGCCCAAGCACCTGAGCCCCGTGTGTGTGTCAGTGAAGGTCGTCTTCAGATGACCCAGCAGTGGGTGCCAAAAGGATCCCCACTGGGGGAGTAACTTACCCTCGGTTAGGGCTCTCCAGGGCTCCAGTGGTTGGTGCCGCCCTTTCTTAACACAATGGAAGAGCCGCTTTCGGCTCTCCCCAGTGGCGCCCGTAGCCTCCCGCTCTGCCCCTTCCTTAGCAAGGTCTGCCCACTCTGAGGGCCCTGCCTTTCTCCCTCACAGCTGGCCTCCTGCTTAGCAGCTGTGGTCAAAACCGACCATGAAGCCGAGGTGCGTAGAGCCGGAGTCCACGTGGTGGTGCTTCTCCTGCGGGGGCTCAGCACGAAAGCGGTGGAGGTGAGTCTCTTCTGAGCGGGCCGTCCTGCCCTGCCCTGCCCTGTGCCACCGGGGGCTTCCTTGGCAGGGCTTCCGTGTGGAGGGAGAGGAGGCCAGGCATGGAGGAAAGGAGGCCCTGCTGGACCTGCCCGGATTCCTGGAGGAAAGGCCAGCGGAGGGCTTCCTGCCCTTTGGTGGGCACGAGAGCAGAGGAAGGAAGTGCTTCCCTCCGTCCACAGCGGCCTCTTTGAAAGAAATCCCCGCTTGCGCTTCGTTGCGTCCATCCCTGCCACCAGGAAATGCCAGAGAAGAGGTGGCCCAGCCTGGCATTTACGGGCAAAGGATTGTCGCTTTCTTGGAACTGGCCCAGGGTGGTTTGCCTACACCTTTGCTCCAGGAAGGTGTGTAAGATTAATTAGTGCAATAATTAAATGCTGGCCTTGGAAAAAATCAGGAGAAGGTGAGTTCTAGTCCCGCCTTAGGCGTGAAAGCCGGCTGGGTGACTTTGGGCCGGTTCCTCTTCCAGCCCAACCCACAGAGTTGCTCTTGGGGGGGGGGGGAGAATTGGGGGTAGAATAAAGTAATTTCACCCCTTTATATAACACTTTTAGAGAGGTGGAATGAAAATGGAGGGGGGGGTACCAAGCAGTGACCCCAGAGGGCGGCTCTTCCTGGCCCCTCCTGGAGCTCCGGCAGCTGGTTCCACGCTCCCCTGGGCTCAGGGCCTGGCTGGGGGTGGTCAGGAAAAGGCTGAGAGCCCATTGTCCAGCATGGCACAAAGCCTCCTGCTCAAGCCGTGGGGTGGACCAAAGGCCTCGGATGGGGACAATGGCCAATTCTGATCTTTTTCTTTAAAAGAACTAATTCCTGCTCCTCCTTCCAGGTTCTCCGCGATGTCCTGCTGGACCTTTACCGCCTGCTGAAGTGGGTGGTGCGCTGTGAGGGAGACGAGGTGACGGTGCTGCATGCTCAGCTGGCCTTGGAGGAGCTGGACGGCCTCCTCCGGCAGCTGCTCTTCCCCCCCCAGGCGCTGCGGAAGAAGATTGAGATCCTGCCTTAGGGCTGCTGCTCCGGGTGGGACTCTGCCACTCAGAGGGCCCCCCTCCTCCGTGGAAGGGAACTTTGCCCCTGTGGGGCAGCCCCTGCACAGACTCGGCTGTCCTGAGAGAAGCATTGGAGGGGACGCGAGCACATCAGCCAAGGCAATAAATGGTGGCACATTTGGAAAGGGGGCTGCAGAGGGGTTTTTTTGGGGGGGGCACCAGGGTCGAATCCGAGAGGGTTGATGACGCCCCATGACTGTCAACCTGCCTGGCAGCTTCTCTGAGGGGCCTTGTGTGGCCCCCAACCCTCCCTGGGGTGGCCTGTCTCCGTGGCTTTTCCTGTTGCTCCATGGCCAGATTTCCCTCTGGGCGGTGGGGGACCCAGACGGCTCCATCGGTGCAGCTCCTGCCTAGAAAGAGACCCTCTTCACAGAGTCCCCGTCCCATGAAGGGACCCAGCCCCCCCTCCTCAGTCTCTGCCCCCCCCCCGGGCTTTGCAGAGCTTGTGTGTGTGTGCCGCCTATTGCAGCCCCCATCAGGGAGAGGGGGGGCTTGGGGGGGAAACTCCCAAGACCTCAGAAGGATCTGCGCTCCCTCCCCCCCCCCCCCCGGGGCCCTAAGGCAGACCCTCCACGGGCCTCCTGTCTGCCCCCCCTTCAAGGGTTCTGGAAGAAAGGCAGGATTGGAAGCTGGGAGCTCTGGGGTCACCACCAGCCTGGCCCGGTTGTCCTTCAGCTCAGCCTACCTCGCAGGGTTGTAAGTAGGGAACAATGGCAGCCAAAAGCAGGGGAAGGCCAGGGATGCACCGGAGGAGTCTAGCAGCCCCTCCCCCCCAAGGAGGGCAGAGGGAGCGCCGAGGCGATGGAGCGGCCTGGAGCAGCTGCTGGCGGAGAGCGATCATTGTGTGGCTGGGGAGCGCCTGCCTGCCGGCCGGTCCACTCACCCCCTCCCAGGAGAGGAGGCGGTGCCTGGGCCCGTGGCGGAGGGTCCCTGGCCAGGTTGGCGGCGCAGCGCACAGCTTCCCTCCTTCCCGGCTCGCCTGTTGCCCGCGGTGGGGCGCCTTTCCCGTTCGCGGGGCTGCTCCGAGCTCGGCACGGGCAGCGGGGCTCCGGCCGGGAAGGTAAGGCGCGCCGGCTGCACAATGGAGCCGCGGGGGAAGCGGCACCTGCCGTCCTTCTCGCCCGCCTCCCAGCGCCAAAGGGGCCGGAGCTCTGAAGTGCTTTGAGGGGCTCGGCGAGACCGCGGTGGCTGCCCTCGCCCGGCCTGCCTCTGGAGGTGGGATGGCCCCCAACCGGAGGGGCTCTTTCCAGGCAGCCCCCCCCCCCGGAGGGGGCGGGGAGCGCAGACTCCTTTGCGCGGCTTTGCTGCAGGAGCGGAGCGCTGGGGAAGGAAAGCGCCGCACTTGGAAGGAGCTCTCGGTGCCTTCGCTTGGGATCAGTTTGGGGGGCGGGGGGGAGCGGAGGAAGGCGAGGCGGAGCTGCTCCAGGAGAAGGCGGCCGAGGAAGTCCCTCTGAATAGGGAGTGGGATGCGGAAGGCGCCCTGCAGCTGCGGTCGCCCCGGAACGCCCCAATAAGCGTTAATCGGGCTGGTTTGGCTTGGCTTCGCGCCTGAGATGAACTCGGCCGTTGTAGTTGCAATTCTGGTTTATGGCTTGGTGGATTTGTGAGCCCAGCCAGTGATGCAATGAATAAACCCTGGTTTAGACTCCCGGAGGAGGGAGCGGGTCGCATGGAAGGGGAGGACTGGAGGAGTCGTAGCCGCAGTTGAGAAAGAGCCCCAGGAAGGAGGAAAAGAAGGGGACACGGAAAGCGGTCTCTGAAGTAGAGGACACGGGCTGGATCGTGAGGACGGAGAAGGGAGGGAAGGTAGAAAGTGCCGTTGGCACCCGTGTTACTCTCCTGTCGGCGCCTCCCGTGCCTTTGATCTCACGGGCTTCCCAGTTTGCGCCGTTCTGTGCGTTTCTCTCCTGTTGGGGGAGGGGGGGGAGATAAGCAGCCTGTGTCTACAGGGGGAGAGGGCGGAAAGTGAGGCCGTGAAGGGCGCGCTCGTGTTTCAAGCCCCGGGCATCTTTCCTGCCTGCGTCGGAGGCTCCATCAATCGAGGGGAGGCTTTAAGGCAAAACATCCGAAGGTCCACTCGCTCAGGTAGAACGGCCCCACTTCCTGGTCTCTCCCAGCGCCTCACCTGTCTCAGCCCCCCCCCCCCCGGCAAGCGGAGGAGGGTCCGGGTGCTGCACCAACTGAGCAGCTCCCCCCCCTCCTCTGCCCAGGAGATTCAGCAGCTGGCGGATGGGCTGTTGTGGGGGGGGGGGGGCAGGGATGGGTCGGTGTGTTTGTTTTCTGCGCCTTTAACTGGAGCAGAGTGGCGAGAGAGTATTTCAAACACTTGGACTGTAAAAAGATAAAATTAACTTTCTGGGGCCATTGTAGAGACCGAAAATAGACTTGGAATGAAGCAGGCTTGAATTAGATAATCCATGGGATGATAAAGTTTATACTCTGAGGATTTGTGGGACAGGGAAAGCGCATTCATGCAGGAGAGGGATGCTGAGCAGTGGAAGGTAGGGGATCCCAGGGGGCCTTTTCTGAAGCCCCCAGCAGGGACTGGGTGAGAAGAGGAAGCCCTGCCCCACGGCCTGGCTTTGAACACGGTCCAGGCTTTGTCTGGTAGAGCATAGCCGGAGTCTTATTTATGCTCACCCTAATTGCTTCAACTGTGATTTAAGGAGCAAACCGTAAGAGCCACGTTCCCCCAATGCACTAACTCAAAACCAAGAAATGGCATCGCAGCCAAATCAGGATATGTGAATCGGCCTCGGAGTCTCTTTGCAGCGAGAGGTGGAGGCTCAGAATTTCCGAGGTGTGATTTTAGCGAAGGGAGAGAAGTTCCAGCGTTCCTCTTGTGCAACAAGGCCCAGAAGTACTGGAGGCTCTGTTGGGAAGAACATTGAGCTCATCAACTTAATTCCTGTAATTATCTGCAGGGTTCTTGTGCTTAAGAAAGGCATTAAGGCTTCAGGTTCTGGGGGAAACTTAGTGGGTCCTTCAACTCCCATTCCATTGCCTGATGACCCTCAAGGTTGGACGGTGCCTCTTCTCTCCAAAAATGGGCATCTAAAAAGGGACTTATTACAAATAAGGGGCAGCCACCACCTACTCTAGTGACTGCCTAAAGGAGGTGAGACCTAATTCCGGCTCTGGGTGCCAAACCAAGTAACCCCCCCCCCCACCTTTTGCATTCCTGCACTTTGTTTCCTTCGGGGTTCAACTTTGAGCATTTCCTCCTCTGCTTGTTCCTCTTCTTGGCTGGCACCTCATTCAACACCTGCAGTTGAGGTGCTTCTCAAGGGATGTTTGGAGAGCCTCTCCCCTTATTGGAAGGCTGCTCTGCTGTCCAGACAAGGGATGCCCTCTGGCACAAGGAAAGCCATGGGGCACCAGCCAAGCCAACTGAATCTGGGCAAACAGTTTTCTTCCTTACAAGGAATCCGATTCTTCAAGAGGAGCAAATTGCTCATGGTTTGTGTGATTAGGACACAGGAAGGATTTGAACCCAGGGTTTCATTATGAAGTGAGCAGAACGTGGCCTTCCCCAACCACTTAGCTTCCAGATGTGCGGCATAGGTGACCATGACACCTGCAAGCTTAGCATCTGGGCACACAGAAGGATGTCTAGAAGAGCACCAGGTTGGGGGAGCTGGTAGATCCTCTCGGGAGAACCCAGATCTACCTCGGCCAAGGAGTCTTTGGGCAGATCAAAGCAAGGAGTTGGCTTAAGTTCATGTTTATGCAAAAAGCAAAAGGAAGGAGGCGGGGAGGGGAAACACAATCTAGTCATAGATTTGCCTGACTGGATTTTGAACTCTAGTCTTGATGCAGATTTTTCCACTGTAATTTTATTTGTGATTTCCTGGGAAACTTCTGCAGCCGGGAGACCTTTGGGTTAAATTTATCATACGGAATTAATCTCCACGGTTATTTCTGCTTCATCTGAAGGGGTGTGAACGGGATGTGTGTGTTTGTGCGTGTAGGTGACAGGCAAGCAAGAACAAGATCCAGTGAAGAAACAGCCTTGTGTGCAATTAACTGCTCCTTCTCTGTGGGATAAATGCTGCTTTCCCCCAAAGTGCTTCTTTTAACCAAGCGGGGCCCATGTGAGCTCAAAGCCTCTGGAATGAGGCCGCCTGGACTGGGGGCTCCCACTCCAAAAGCAGCCCTTGAAGAGGAAACCTTTGCTCTATCCCAGCCCTGCTTGAAAGCCGTTGGGTGGAGCCAGAGAAAGAGATGCTGTGTGCATTCGATGGAATTTGGTGTAAATCTCTCAGGGCCTTTGGCTGGTCTAAGAAGTGGCCAAATTGGGCCAGTGGTGCCAGATGCACCTTCAAACCAGTTACAGCTGGACCATCAGAGACTCCGGCAAACACCCACCCCCCCCCAATCGCTGAAGGCCTCCTAGGGGAGCGTTTTCATCGCCCTTTGCAGGAGAATCGCTTGTCCTTGGTGGCGCTTCTGACCGCCTCTTGGATGGGATCTCTCTGGGTCAACGGATCGCTAAATTGGGATTTGCGCCAGAGTCGCTCTAAGTCTGCCAGGGGGAAAGTCTGGGGGGAGATGCCAGCTGGGTGCCCGAGAGAGCCGATCTGCGGGGAACGGGATCGGGATCGCTTTCCTCCGCCTGCCCAGAGGTCTTCCTGGAGAAGCGGCGGCGGCAATTCCGGTGCCACCGCCTCGAGGCAGGCGGGTCCTTGGAAAGAGAGAGGCGGCTGAGCAGGAACCCGAGCGGAGCCGGAGCGTCTTCGCCCTGCCTTAGTCCTGGCCGCCGGGACCCTCCTCTCCTCCTGCATCTCCGGAGTTGCGTCGCCCTTGCGCTGCCCAATTTCCCCCCCCCCCCACGAAGTGTGTGCCCGTGGCAGCTCCTGCTGGACCCGGGGGAGGGGCGGGGCGGGGCGGTGGGCGAGAGAGCACCTGCAGAGAGAGGCAGGTCACGCCGTCGCCCCTCCCCTTGGCCTGGGAGGGGGATTCCCCCCGACGGGGCGGGGCGGGGCTGGGCTCTCACTACCTGCGTTTAAAACGCAGCGTTACTCGGAGTCCGAGAGAGAACGCCACGGCACGGTGGGTCTCCCTACCAGATGAGGCGCGGAGGGTTCCCGGGCCGGACCTTGCTGGCATTCTGGGAGGGAGGGCGCGCTCTGCACATGCTCCGCGGTGGCACTTCGGGCGGCGACGCATCTCTTTCCTCGGGTGATTCCGGGCAGGCTTTAGGAAGAGGCGCCTGACTGGCACCGTCTCCGGGCGGCATGGCAGGATAGGCGGCGAGGAAGGACCTGTCGCTGCAGCCGGAGGCGGGGGCGGCGGGAGGAAAGGGCAGCGCGGACCGGAGAAGAGCGAGCGGGCAGACGTGTTGAAACCGCCCGGCCGTCCCCGTTTGCGCCGTGCCCCTCGGAGGCTGCTCTGTCGGGCGCTCTGGGAGCGGAGTAGGGCAGGAAAGGGCAGTGGCTGCCGCTTCGCCCTGTCCGGACCTGAGAGCCAGCTCGGAGCGGGCAGCGCTGTCTTGTGCTGCTCCCCTCCCCGTCTCTGGGCTGAAGTGGTTTGTGCGTAGCACAGCTGCTCCATGTGTTAGGCGCCCCGACGGGTCTCGGGCGCAGAACTGGACAAGCGCCCCTTTCTCCCCCTGCCCGCCTGCCCAGAGGAAGGGCCAGTCTGGGAGGAATGCAGCTCCTTGCCTCTTTGGGGGCCGGGAAGGAGCAGCGGTGCCGGTGCGGTGCAGGGATGGGGTCGGGGCAGAAACGCCATGAGTGAGAGGTAATACCAGCTTGCAAACAGGCCTCTCTCCCCCCTTCCGCAGATGCCCGTGAGCCTCCCCACAGCCCTGCGTGTTTCGGGGACCACCCTCTTTGCTGTGACGGTGCTGGGAGGCATCCTGACCGCCTACGTCACGGGCTACCAGTTCATCCACACGGAGCAGCACTACCTGTCCTTCGGGCTCTACGGGGCCATCCTGGGCCTCCACCTCTTCATCCAGAGTTTCTTTGCCTTCCTGGAGCACCGGCAGATGCGCCTGGAGGGGCGGCCCCTGAAGCTGCAAGCCTCGGTGGCCCTCTGCATCGCCGCCTACCAGGAGGACCCCGACTACCTGCGCCAATGCCTGCGCTCCGTCCAGCGCAACTCCTTCCCCGGCCTGAAGGTGGTGATGGTGGTGGACGGCAATGGGGAGGAGGACGCGTACATGCTGGACATCTTCCAGGAGGTGATGGGCTCGGAGCAGACCAGTTGCTTCGTCTGGAGCAGCAACTTCCACGCTCGGGCGCCGGGCGAGACGGAGGGGGCGCATCAGAAGTCCACGCAGCACGTCCAGAGCCTCGTCCGCAGCCACACCCACTCCTGTATCATGCAGAAGTGGGGCGGGAAGCGGGAGGTCATGTACACCGCCTTCCGGGCCCTGGGGGACTCCGTGGACTACGTGCAGGTGGGTGCCAGCATGAAAGGCCTTTCTCCTCTCTGTCCTCCTGCCACCCACCACCCGGCACCGAACCATTGGAGGCGGCGGCAGGGGTCTTGGGAATGTAGAGGCTTATGAAGCTGGGTCTCCGCAGCCCCATTGGAGCTGGTGGAAGAGAGGCACTTTCCCCATTTCTCGGGTGGAGGGGACTCCTGGCCAGAGACTGCCAGCAGGTGGCGCCCTCCCTAGCCCCTTCTGAGCTGGGCTCCTGCATCTTTTCTAGTAGGGCTATTTCTCTCCTTTGCCATTCACCTGTAAAGGCTCTGGGCATCTCCTGCCCCACAGGAGGAGGATTTTGCTGCATGCCAGTCAAAGAAGGCTCCCTTGCTCTATGGGACAGGCACCGCCATGCATTCTGCCCTCTCTCATTGCTGCACAGGGTTTTTTTTAAAGCCTTGCTAAAGGGGAAGAGTTCCTTGTGTGTAAATCTTCCCTTTCTCCCGGGCAGGTGTGTGACTCGGACACTGTTCTGGATCCTGCCTGCACGGTGGAGATGCTCCGGGTCCTGGAGGAGGACTCCCGTGTCGGTGGTGTTGGTGGAGATGTCCAGGTAAGGCATGAAACCTCAGGGAGCACAAGGGGGGGGGTTTCCCCTGGAGCGGAAGTTTCTCTTTCTGCCCAGCCCTGATTTCTCTATTGTCTTAGAAATTGGCCTTTCCATTTAATCATGGACATTTTGCAACTCTGTGACATGCTTATTCATGCTTTACTCAGCCATTGCAAAGTAAAGTTGTGGCTTAGTGCTATGCGCAATCCTACCTAATTGCACATTATTCATTTCTTTAATAAAGAATTATTGAACCATGAATAAATGGAAAGTTTGAGCAGTCGTCTTATTGAGGAAACTGGAGAAGGGCCAGGGCAGAGCATGACGGCCTCAACCTCCCTCCTTCTCTCCTAGATCCTCAACAAGTATGACTCCTGGATCTCCTTCCTAAGCAGCGTGCGCTACTGGATGGCCTTCAACGTGGAGCGGGCCTGCCAGTCCTACTTTGGCTGCGTCCAGTGCATCAGTGGGCCCCTGGGGATGTACCGCAACTCCTTGTTGCAGCAGTTTCTGGAGGACTGGTACAACCAGACCTTCCTGGGGAGCAAGTGCAGCTTTGGGGACGACCGGCACCTCACCAACCGGGTCCTCAGCCTGGGCTACCACACCAAGTACACGGCCCGCTCCAAGTGCCTAACAGAAACCCCCACCCGGTACCTGCGCTGGCTCAACCAGCAGACTCGCTGGAGCAAGTCCTACTTCCGGGAGTGGCTCTACAACGCGCTCTGGTTCCACAAGCACCACCTCTGGATGACCTACGAGTCGGTGGTGACCGGCTTCTTCCCCTTCTTCCTCATCGCCACCGTCATCCAGCTGTTCTACCGCGGCCGTGTCTGGAACATCCTCCTTTTCCTCCTGACGGTGCAGCTGGTGGGCATCGTCAAGGCCACCTACGCCTGCTTCCTGCGGGGCAACGCAGAGATGATCTTCATGTCCCTCTACTCCTTGCTCTACATGTCCAGCCTCTTGCCGGCCAAGATGTTTGCCATCGCCACCATCAACAAGTCCGGCTGGGGCACCTCGGGCAGGAAGCGGATTGTGGTCAACTTCATCGGCCTCATCCCCGTCTCGGTCTGGGTAGCGGTGCTGCTGGGCGGGTTGGCGTACACGGCCTGCCGCCAGGACCTCTTCACAGACACCGAGCTGGTCTTCCTCATCTCGGGGGCCATCTTGTACGCCTGCTATTGGGTGGCCCTGCTCACCCTCTACCTGGCCATTGTGGCCAGGCGCTGCAGCAAGCCCCAGGAGCAGTACAGCCTGGCCTTCGCGGAGGCGTGATGCTGCGGGAAGGCGATGGAGGGAGCTGGAGCAAGGGACTCCCTGGGCCAGCCCTTTGCCTGTGTGGCTGAGGGGAGGGAAGGGCTGGCCTCACCCTGCTTGAGGCAGCATTTCACTCGTCTGGAAGCAGCTGGCAATCTCAGCAAGCCGGGACTCCTTGCTGGGTGGGGGGGGGGGAAGCAGGGGTTCTGCTCCAGAGCCCTCCCGAGGGGCTGGTGGGAAGACCCACTTGGACTCCTGCGAAGGACCTCAGCAGAGGCTCACCTGCCTCCTATGCAAATAAGACCTTCCTGAGGGGCTGGAGGTGGGTGAGGAGGGTGGCTCTCAGAGGCCACACTTTGGGGCAATTACCCTGGGGAGACATTGCTGATTGCTCTGGGGGAGGAGGGGGGGGCTCTACCAGATCCCCTTTGGAGATGCTGCCTGTAGGGAAAGTCATCGAGTGTCTTCCAGTTGTTTCACTGCAGGAACAAAGGGGGGAGGGGGAGAAAGCTCCTTTTGGGGAAACTGCCCACCAGAAAGGGAACTTTCCCAGCCTCCCACAATGCCCCCCCCTTCCGTGACAGCTGCAGACAGGGCGGCCTCAGTCGGAGGAGCTGGTTGCCTTGCAGCCACTCCTGATTTTCCACCAACATTTACATGCTATTAAGCACATGGATGACGCCTGATTTAGCAAAGTTTAGCTGGGGTTTGTCCCCGTCTGCAAGCATGTCGTTGTAGTATTGTGGGTACTACTAGGACATTCTACCTCTGTCCACGCCCCTCATCCTGGTAGGTCTCTGGGGCTTTCCTACAGATCCCCCCACGGTGCTACTTCCAAGTGGGAGAAGGGAGGACGAGGGGCAGCAGTGGTGCTTCATGGTGCTTCACCCCCCTCCTCTCTGCTTAAACCGCTCCGCCCTCAATACGCCTTGCCTCCCTCCTCCAGCAAGAAGGGGCTGGGGGCTGGAGGGGGACTCAGGAGTGACGGGAGCTTTTACTGCAATCTGTCATTCCGCGAGAGGAACACGGTGCCTCTGCCAGCTTCCTGCTTAGCCACATCGGAAACTCTGGACACAGGCTTGCTCAGCGTAGATCCTGGCTGCCCCCTGCTGGAGTTTAGAGGAAAGGCAGCTCTTCCCAGTTTCAGTCCTAAAGAGGATTCCTGAAACTGAGAATTACACCTTTTTTGAAAAAGCAAGTTTCTATATTCTAAGCAATATTTTAAACCGTCTCAGAAAAATTCGGAGACTTTTCTGGAGTTTCCCGCCTTGTACATCTGTTGCCAGATTGTGCTCTGCTTTTTACAAATCCCTTCCCCCAGCCTGCCTGCAGAGGTTGTGGGTGGGAGCTTTTAAGGAGAGACCATTAATATTAGTGTCTGCTGCTTGAGCAGGGGGTTGGTCCCTTCCAACTCTGATAATGTTCTGCTCTAAACTTTTTAGCTTATCAGAAATATGGATACTGTATAATAAGGCCTGCACATTTAAAAGTGGCCTGAGAAAACATGTTATAATGATAAAATGTTTTGTTGCATTAGCGTTAAATGCTCTAATACAACCTTTACTGACCTGCTGCCATCCAGATGTATGGACTTAAACCCATCATCCCCAGCCAGCAATTAAACTCCAGCACATCTGGAGAACTAGTGAAGCTTCATCGGCTGGCTGAATAGAACTCTCTCTCTCTTGAGTTCCTGGCGTCTTCCTTGCTAATGGGAGTTCCTGATCCTAGCCAATATCCAGACCCCTCAGCCTCCTTCAGTTCTGGGACATGTGGGGGGGGGGGATGACACAGGTGCTGCACGGACTCTTGTGCTTCTGCCTCATTACACGGGCAGCTACGTTGACTGGTGAGGGGGTATCACAGCGTCTCTTCAGTCTTCTATGGGCATTAATTCCTGAACCAAAAAAAGTATTTATATACATCCTTCTCCAATTAGGCATATTCCTGCCTTGTACAGAACATGTTATGTTGAGAAAATCATTCTGTAACCAGCGATTACTATCCTGCAACTTGATATTTTGAAAAACAGGTTTGATTTACACAGTTTGCTTCTGATATGCAATTTGAGGGTTTTGCGGAAAATGAGCAAATAATCTACTTGTGGGTTGTTGTTTTTTTGTTATTGGCTTGAAATGCTGAGGTTGCCAAGCCATCAAGAGGACCAGGGCCTTCCTTGGTCCAAATCCCAAGAGCCTTCGGGATCTCACAGGGTTTTTCTGCCATTCCAGAGAGCAATCGCTCTGCAGCCACGTTGAGCTCACTCCTGCTTCAGCACCTTCGCCCAGGCCGTTTCTTGCTATGCCAGTCTGCCAACTGGTAATTTGGGGAACTGATGCAGAGGAAGTGACTGGTCCTCAGAGGTGGCCCAGGGGGTTTCCTCCGAGGCTGCCTCTTTGCACAGGCCTCAAGGCCACAGGGGGAGGAAACGCCAGGCGCAGAGGCTGCTACCTTTCACAAGGAGCTTCTCTCTCCAACAGGCCAAGGCCAAAGCCTATTGGGGAGGAGAGCCCCCTTTTGGCTGGGCTTCCTTCTTCTGGATCGACTGCCTCTTATTGCTCTTTCAGCCATGCCAGCTCAGTGGTTAGAAGGCAGTTCCGCAGGGTAAGTAAGTCACTGCCCACTGCCAGGAGTTTGATCCTGACCGGCTCCAGGTTGATTTGGCCTCCATCCTTCCGAAATGGGTAAAAGGAGGAGCCAGATTGTTGGGAGAGGGGCGGGGCAGGAGGCGGAGTCTGTAAACGGTGTATAAATCTAAGTGCTGCTGCTCTTCTCCTGCTAAGCTTCAGCTGCCTCCCTTTTGCAGGCTGAATGTTTTGGGCTCCTGACGTCCCTCCAGAAGCTTTTGTACTTTCTTAATAAGACTAGTTGAACACTTCAAAGCTGTTTGTAAACTTATTTATTTTTTACTTACATTTTCATTTTTTAAAAACAGGTTTGGAGTTTTTTTAATGACATTTGTTACAACAATAAAGCTTTGTAAACAGAGGAGCCGGCCCCTCTTCTTTCCCCCTCAGGAACCGGGGTCCCAGCAAGAGGGAGGGAGGGAGGGAGCCCCGGAGCAGCCGTGGGGGGGAGGGGGAGGCAGCGCCGCAGGGCGCTCAGGCCTTCTTGGGGGCGCTGGGGACGATGGGCTTGGGGCGCGTCTTGAAGAGCAGCTTGGTGCGGATGAGCGCGGCGACCTCGTAGGCGGCGGGGCCGCGGGGGTCCTCGGGCGCGGCGACCCCCCTGCGCAGGACGGCCACGGCCTTCTCCAGCCGCACCGCCTTCCCGTAGAGCACGTGGTGGCCCACCAGCAGCACCGGCGCTCCCTGCGGGACGGAGAGCGGGAGGGGGGGGAGTCAGCGGCCGTTCCCCCCCACCCTCCCCCCTTTCCCCTCCCCCCCCGCTGACCTCCTGGGTGAAGTGCAGGTCGCCCAGCAGCCGCCCGGCCAAGCCGCCTCCGCCGCCGCCGCGCGCCTCCAGCTGCCCCTGCAGCTCCAGCAGCAGCCACTCCGCCTGCCCGCCCTCCGCCGCCGCCGCCCTGCAAGACGGAGCCGGTCAGGACGGGACGCCCCCCCTCCCCTCCCCTTCCTCCCGGCGCCCCCGGGACTCACTCACCGGCGCACCGCCAGCTGCACCATCGCCCCGCCCCTCTGCTTCCGCTTCCGGGCCAGGCAGTCCGCACGTGGCTCCCCTGCCGGCCATGGGCGACTTCCAGGTGCACCGCGCGCGGCTCTTCGCCTTCGTGCCGTCCGGGGTCCGCTGCCTGGCCGCCGCCTCCACCGGGGCCCGCCTGGCCGCCGCCCGCCTCGACGGCGCCGTGGAGCTGTACGACCTGCGGGCCAACGGCGCCCTGGAGAAGGTGGGGCGGCGGGCGAGCGGGGCTGGGGGGCTCCGGCGGTTCCGCTGCCCGGACGGCCCTCCCGACGGACGCCGCTTCTCTCTCCCTCCCTCCCGCAGGTGATCCCGGGGGACGAGGCGCGCGCCCCGGAGGCCCTGTGCTGGGCGGCGGGCGAGCGGCTCTTCGGCGCCGGGCTGGGCGGTGCGGTGCTGGAGTACGACCTGCAGCGGCTGCGCGTGAAGGGCTCGCTGGAGGCCTTCGGGGGGCCCCTCTGGAGCATGGCGGCCGACCCCACCGACGCCCGGCTGGCGGTGCGTGAGTCGGGGGCTCGCGGGATAGGAGGGGGCGGGAGCTCTGGGGTGCCCTGACCGACGCTCGGCTGCTCTCCGCAGGTGGGCTGCGAGGACGGCTCCGTCAAGCTCTTCCGAGTGGACTCGGACCGCATCCAGTTTGAGAGGCAGCTGGACCGGCAGAAAGGTCGGGGGCGTTGGGCCAGCGGGGGGGGGAGCTGGGGGGGCGGGAGAAACCAGAGAAGAGGGGCCAGGGGGGAGCTTTGCTTTCAGGGCCAAGAGCTCTTTCTATGAATTCCAGGCTAAAGTCTTAGTTTCGGCCGATGAAAATGATCAGAGCCTGAAAAACAACTATAATTACGTTGCTTTAATTCTTTAACGCTTTGCCTAAAGTTGTGATTACCGGATAGATTCCAAAAGTCAAGAATCGACCTGTTTCCAGGGTGGGAAGCCCCAGGCCAGGAGTCCAGTGGCTGCCAGAGGCCGTCCCATCCAGGGCAGCCGGATTCCATTTAGGGCTGGGGGGGAGCAGCGTCACCTGGATGGTTCCAGCCTCTGGGGCTGAGACCCTCCCCTCTTTCTCCCCCCCCCCCCAGAGCGCATCCTCTCTCTATCCTGGCATCCCTCGGGGACGAAGATCGCAGCTGGCTCCATCGGCTGCTTCTACATCTTCGACATTGAATCTGGTAAGTTCTCCATCGGAGTTTGGGCTAAGGGAAGCAGGAGCACCTGGGGGGGACCTGCCTGGGCTGCCAAGGGAGTCTTCGTGCCACCTTGGCGCTGAGGGCTGGTGCTCTCTCGATTGCTTCAGCTGCGCCCGACAGAGACAGTGGCAGTGCCCTTAGTCATTGGAGCCTGTCTTGATCTCGGGGTGCAAAAGGTGCAGTTCAATTTCTGTAGGTCTTCTAAAAGAAGGTGGTGGAGACCATCGAGGACCCCAGACAGGCAAAGAGCCCTTATGGGAGAAAATAGTTTTCTGTGCCTTTGCCTGAGTAACTGTTTCTCCCAATCACTTCAAGTGCAGCTAAGTTGTAATTGCCACACCTGAACTTCCCCTGTGTGTCTTTCTTAGGGCACACCAGCCAGCGGATCCTGGTAGAAGGGGGTTTGCAAGGTCCCTCCAGCCAGAAATGCCTGGTGTGGGGCCTGGCCTTCCTTTCAGATGGCACGGTGGTCAGCGTGGATTCTGCTGGGAAAGTGCAGTTCTGGGATTCGGTGATGGGCACTCTGCTCTCCAAGCACCCCATCAGCAAAGCCGCAGTGCTTGCCGTGGCCGTGGCTGAGGTGGGTGAGAGTTACAAAATGTGGGCAGATTTGCAAATCCTGAACTAATTTTATGTGACATCAGAGAATTGAATATTTATCCACATTCTGCCCTGAGGCAGTTGGGCCGGGCCAGCTGCCACAACCCAGATTCCCCCTCAGGCCTCGTTGTGTGGAGCTGGGGGGGTCAGCTTCCCACCCAACCAGACTTGCACGAGTACCACTCCTCATGGGCTGCTTTTTCTAGAAAGGAATTCATGGGCATCTCGTGCTGCCAGTCCAATTTAAAATGATGAACTTGTTCAACGTTGAGCAGGAGGAAGCCAAGGGCCAGCTGTGGCTGAGCCGTTGTCTCAGCAGGGCATCTGGCCGGGGGCATAAGGGGGAACTGAGCCTCTGTGCCCTGGGAGGTTCCCGGCATCATGTTCTCATCGACTGGTATCGTTTTCTTCAGGCAGAAGATAGTATGGTTGTTGGCACCTCGGAGGGGACGGTATATCAGTTCCAGTTGCTGCCGGTGAGGCTGGGCAGCTCTGAGCGCCAGTGGGTGCGGACCAGACCCTTTCGGCATCACACTCACGACGTGCGGACGGTGGCTCACACTGCCACAGCCTTCATTTCTGGAGGTACAGTAGGGGCCCCGTCTTCTAGGTTGTAACTAATCGGAGGAAGCTGGGTAAGGCTATTCTCCCCCTCGCCCAGGATCCCCAAGGGACACAGCCAGGTAGATGAGACCCGTTGTGTTCCTGGCGCTCTCCCCTGGTCCGGTGGCGTTTGGGCGGCTGGGATGGCTTTTCTCATTGCGCTGAGCCTTGGCTTCTTCAAGAAGTCTGCACATCTTGACTGAGATGATGATAAGCCAGAGGCCAGAAGGCCTTTGGGGGGATGCCCAGAGCCAGCCCTCAGCAGGCATCTTCCTCTGGCAGGGCTGGATGGGCAGCTAGTGATCCGGCCCCTGATGGAGAAGGTGGACTCCAAGTCCTATGATGCTGCCCTCCGCACAATCATCTTCCCCCACGTGAGTACGGGGGCTGCTCTCTCCAGCTTGCGGGGGGAGGGGGGTGTGCTCCTGAGGAGGAGGGTGGGATCCTGCAATGATGGGGCGCCAGCGGTCTCTCTTGCTGGGGCTTCAGGTGGCTTTTCTCTCCTCGCAGAGGTGCCTCGTCTCCTGCGCCAGGACGGCCCGGCTCCTCCTCTTCCAGTACCCCCAGCACCTGGAGCTCTGGCGGCTTGGCACCACAAACGTCTTTGGTGAGGATGCGCATGGCTTCAGCATGCAGAGGATGGGCACGGCAAAGAGCGCGGCCTGCTTTCCCTGCCACCCTCCCTGGCAATCGCACCAGGACTGGCTCGCCTTTTCCCATGGCACCCGGCTTTCTGCAAGTCGCCTTGTTTCTCGTTGCAGGAAAGCCTGGTGAGGTCCTGCCGGTGTCCTGTCCCCCCCAGAACCTGCTCCAGCTGAAGGCCAAGGTGAGAAGCCGTGATTTCCCACCCTGACACTTAACACTGCGGCTGGGGCAAACCTGTCCAGCCCTCCCTGGCATTTCCATCCTTCACTGCTGCCTTCTCTGCTTGGAGAAAGGAGGGGAACGGGCGTCCTAGGAATCCCCCTGGAGAGGCCTGTGCAGCACCTTTGCTTGGTCTGGAAAACCCCACCCGTTGCGGAGTCAGGTGCTTAGGCCCCCCTTCCTTCCTTCCTTTCTTCCTTTTCCTTCCTTCTCCTTCCTTCCTTCCTTCCTTCCTTCTTCCTTCCTTCCTTCCTTCCTTCCTTTTCCTTCCTTCCTTCCTTCCTTTTCCTTCCTTCCTTCCTTCTCCTTCCTTCCTTCCTTCCTTCCTTCCTTCCTTCCTTCCTTCCTTCCTTCCTTCCTTCCTTCCTTCCTTCCTTCCTAATATTGGTCCTCGTGCTTCGTTGAAGGGCCCAGAGCACATCTGCAGCAGCTGCCTCTCTCCGTGTGGGGCCTGGATTGCCTACTCCACAGCTACCAGGTTCTGCCTGCATCGGGTTCAGCTCGTCCGTGACCACGTCTCCATCAGCAGAGTGAGTGAGATCTCCGTGGGGGGGGGGGGGGGCGCTCAGTCGGCTGGAAGCGTTCCTGGCTCTCTCTGGGGGGGGCCCAGCCGGTTGCGTCCATCCTCGTTTGCTTTTTCCAAGGTTCACAAGGCCCCCAGGCTGAACGGCTCGGCCCACCACCTCCTCTTTTCTGGCGACTCCACCAGGCTTTTTGTGGCATCGGATCGGGGCTGCGTGCAAGTGCTTTTGCTCTCGCAAGCAGGGATCTGCAGGCATCTGCAGACGCTTCGTCCAAATACGGGTAACAGCGGTTTACTTTAGATTACGGCATGTTGGAAGTTCTTGCAAGAACGGCCAAATACTTCCTGCATGTGCTCCCAGATAAGAAAGGCCTCTGCGGCAGAGAGCTGCTGGGGGAAATCTGAAGCTCCTGGTCGCTCTCTCTCCCTGCAGAGACGTTGGAAGCGGTGCACCGACTGGCGGTGAGTGTGGATGGCCGGTGGCTGTGTGCAGCAGGTGGAGACCGGGAAATCTGCATCTACAACTTGGAAAATGCCAAGGTGAGCCCAGCTGGAAACGTGGCGTCCAGAGGCCTGGTCTGCTGCTCCCTCCATCTCTGGTCCGGTGGGCAGCAGGCATCTGCTCTGGCAAAGTCCTTGCGTTGGCTTTGCGGGAGAGAGCAGCGAGTTGGCTCAGCCCCCGATGAGCCCAGGAGCCTCTGACGGAGAGAGCAGTTCTGCGAGCGGGGGAGGCCCAGGCAGGCGCGCTCTCTTATTCCACTGGGCCTTTTTCCCCCCAGCTTCACTGCACCGTGCCGGCCTACGAGTGCCCAGTGACCGCAATGGCAATCCACCCGCTGACCAATAACCTCATCATTGCGCATTCAGATCAGCAGGTAGGGGCTGCTCTTCCCTAGATTGGCACAAAGCTCTGCCCCCGAGGACGGCCCCAGGCCTTGCCAGTCAAGGACAGGGTCGGCCTTGCACACCCGCCCTTCATGCAGACTTCAGCTGTTACCGGCTGCTCTTGGAGCCCTGAAATTGGGGGGGGGGGGGGGAGGTTGCATTGCAGTCAGCAGCCCAGTCACCATCCTCGATCCCAGTTAGAGCGGAAGGTCTTGTTTCCACTGGAATGAGCGGCAGTGAAGAGAGGCGCCCTGCAAAGCTGCATTTTTTTGCCAGGGGAACGTTTGCTCTGATTGCAGCACTGGGAGGGGGGGGGGTTCCTTCATGGAGGGAGGGGGAGTCAGGCCTCCCTGCTGCCTTTCCCGCTTCCAGGTCTTTGAGTTCAGCATCAAGGAGAGGGGCTACACGCCCTGGAGCCGGAAGCTGCAGCAGCTGGGCCTGCACAAGGATTGGCTGGAGCGGGACACGCCCATCACCCACATCGCCTTCCGCCCCAGGCACCCCTCCCACGTCTTGCTGCACGACACGTACATGTTCTGCATCCTGGACATGTCACTGGTGAGTGGACGTTGGGGGGGACCGAGTGTGGCCCCCTGACCTGCAGAAAGGCTCCCCACCTCTGAGCCGAGGTCCCCCGTGCCGCTTGCCCTCCCCCACAGGCTGGGTCAGGCAAGGGGCGTGTGCCCCCAGACCTCCTGCCTCCCAAAAGAGGGGAGCTGGGCTGCTGGTCCCACATCCAGGCCAGCTAGGTGGGGGGGACTAATTCTGGGGTCCGGATCAGTGTTCAGGGAGGTGCTTAGCGCCACCCGGTAGTTCAGCCAGAATGCGATTGGTCTGGTTGGGGCTCGGCAGAAGAGGGTGGACCAGGCCACTGGAACCCCTTCAGCAACCCTGCCTTTAGCTCGGACACTGGCCGCTCCTGACGGCTGAATTTGTTCCTCCAGCCGCTGCACGAGGATTCTGCGGCCTCGAAGAAGCCGGAGCCACATGTGAAAACAATCCAACGGGGTCGTGGCCGTGCCTTCAAGATCTGCAAGAAGTTCCAAGTGGGTCTTTGGGCAACGAGCTCTCTTGTGTCAGGAGGGGAGGGGGGGCTGTTTTTTCTGTGGTGGGCAAGCAGCACTTGCCCCCCCCCCTGCCCCCAGGTCTGCAATCCGAGCAGGGAGGCCAGTGTGTAGTTCCAGGGGAGAAGTTGGGCCCTTGGATTAACCAGGATCAGCAAGTGTTTGGCAAAGATACCCTGGGATTGTCACTTCCAGCAACCATTTAGGAGTACATTGGGCAGTCTGGGCATTGTGCCAGCTGCTGAAGCCCCCACTGAGCAGCCCTTGGCCCATTAGTAACGCAGGAGGGTTCCTGTGCCTGAGCCAAGGAAGTCCCTGGGCTCATGGAGTGCGGCACTTTCCTTCATCGGAAAACCAGGTGTCTGCGAGGGAGGGTCTTCTGGTTAGCCCAAGGGGAGGGAGCCCCCCCCCTAATTTCCCCCCTCCCACCCTTGCATGAGAGGTGGAAGCAAAGGGCTGCTGCTCTTGGGCAGCTGCAGGAGCAAGAGGATGAAGTTTCCTTCCGCTGGGCTCCTGCGGGAAGCAAAGAGCTGGTGGCTCCTGTGTGGCTGTGGCTGCGTGTCACAAAACGGCTCTGAACGTCCAAATGGATGCAAGCCCTCTTGTGGCTGCCAATACCAGGGAGCTCAACACGGCAGCATCCCTGCCCTGACCAGGCCTGCGAGGTAAAGGGCCAAGCTAGATGCCCTTCGGGAAGTCAGCCGAGCCAGAAAGCCCCTCTAACTTTACGGCTTGCTTCTTCTCTCCTTGCCCTCCCTCCCTGTCCCCCCCCTTCCCTGCAGCCTCTGCTCTTTGTGGATTTCCTGGACGAGGATTCTCTGGTGGTGATGGAGCGGCCGCTGATGGACATCAAAGCCCAGCTGCCACCACCCATCTATCAGAAGAAGTTTGGGACCTAAAGTGCTGCCCGCAAAGACCTCAAAGGATCTTTGCAGAGGCCGTGCTTCGTTGGGGGGCTTCCGGTGCCCCTCCCTGCAGAAGCGGGGGGCTGCGTGGCCAGAGGAGCAACTGGGACCCGAGCCATCGCCCTCCTGCGTCCTTGAGGCCGGCTGTGTCTCCACCGTGGTCGGCTGGGAAAGAGAGGCGGCAGCCCTCGGAATAATCTACTTCTTGTGCCTGGGAGCCAGGACTGGGCCTCTTCGCTCGGGAGTTCCGGCATTGGCTGCCACCAGAAGGCTTGCTGCTTTCCTCTCAGCCTTCCCGGGGGAAGAACTGCAAAGACCGAGCCCTTCTTCCACGCAGGGCCCGTCTGGGCACATCCCTCGGCCAGAAAAGGGCCTCCTGGCTGGGCTGACCCAGCAGCCACATCTTCTCTGGCAAAAGCCTGTGGCCGGCAGCCAAGGGGCCAGCGGGCTTCCTGCTGGGCAAAAGGCCTTCAGGGCTGCTCCGGGACCCCTTGACCTGCTGACGCCAGGCCCGGGCAGGCCCTCCAACCCCACCTCTGTGGACCAGGAGCCCCGGTTTCCTTCCCATCAAGCCAGAAGAGCAAAGTCAGCAATGGGGGAGGAGGCTGCCTTGACCTTGCTTTGTTTTGTGCTTCTCCAGGAAGGGTGTGTGTGTGTGTGTGTGGTGTGTGTGGGCCTGCATTTGTGGAGAGAGGGAAGGAAAGGGCTGTTGGCTGCTGTTCATTGGAGCCTGAAGGTCGTGTGTCCAGTGCTGGCCTGAGAAGATCCCAGCCCCTCCTGCCCTGCTCACCAATGTTGCCAGCCCCTCCCTCCCCCTCCCAGGCTACTCCCACAGGGTGATGCACAGGGTGGCTCCCTCTTTGGCTGGGAAAGGCTGCTGTGTCCAATTCAGCAGAACGAAAGCTCTCCCTCCCTCCCTCCCTCCCTGGGGCACCAAATGTTAGATTGCTCCTCTTGGCCAGGAACACAAGTTGCTCAAATAAAAATTCCTCCAGAGGCTCCAGGCTCGTTTCAGACTTTATTTGGGGGGGGGGGGCTGCAATCCCGGTGTATTTGCAAAAACGCTTCCGAAGGGGCTTCGTGTTCCCTCTTGCAACCGATCGGAAAACCGAGGCTTATTCCCAGGGGAGAATGAGGGCTCCGAATCACCAGCGCTTCTTGACCTGTTGGGCTGCTCCTGCCCGGAGGCCGCGGGGGTTTCCTGTTGGGACGCCGAAGCCGCTCGGGGCCTTCAGTGGGGCTGCGGGGGGAGGGGCTGGCCAGGTTGTTGCCGAGCAACGCCCCCCCTCCCCCAGAAGATGAAGCCTGCAGCGCCCGGCCGCCCGGGGTCACTTGGGGCCACGAAGCGGCGCCTTCCTTGGCCGGATAAGGGCCATTCCCCCTCCCTTTCAGCGGAAGGCTGCGCGCTCAGGCCGAGTCCCGCGCCTCTCCCGCGGAGGAGCCGGCAGCCCCCCCCCGCCATTCACGCGACGCGCTGCCCTTGGCACGAACCGGCGGGCGGGCGGGGCCAGCCTCCTCCTCGCCCCCTCCCTCCCTCCCTGCCTGCCTCCCTGCAAGAGGCCCCGCCCGCCCGCCCAGTGGCGGCGTCTCGGCGGGCATGGCGGTGTGGACGCGCGCCCGCAAGGCCGGGCTGGTGGAGGTGCTGCTGCGGGAGCGCTGGGTGCGGGCGGTGGCCGAGCTGAGCGGGGAGGCGCTGGCGCTGAGCTCCGAGCCGGAGCCGCGCAACGGGCTGCCCAACGGCGCCTCCTCCGCCGCCGCCGCCGCTGCCTCGCCCTCCGCCTCCCCCGAGCGGGGCGCCGGAGCCCCCTCCCCGCCCTCCCCGCCGCGGGGCTCGGCGCCGGGCTCCCCTCCGGCCGGGGTGCGGCGCGTGCGGGTGGTGAAGGCGGAGGCGGGCGGGCTGGGCATCAGCATCAAGGGCGGGCGCGAGAACCGCATGCCGGTGCTCATCTCGCGCATCTTCCCGGGGCTGGCGGCCGAGCGCTGCGGGGCGCTGCACCTGGGCGACGCCATCCTGGCCGTCAACGGCCTCGACCTCCGCGACGCCACCCACGACCAGGCCGTGCAGGCGCTCAAGCGGGCCGGCCGGGAGGTCCTGCTGGAAGGTGAGCTGCGGGGAGGCGGCTACCCGGGGGCCGCTTGCACTGGGCGCCCGGGGGGAGGGCGGGGGGCCAGCCGGTTCGTGCCGTGCCAGGCGCCAAAGGCCGCGGGGGAAACGGAGGCGCTGCTTTCCAAGCGGAATTTCCCACTTCTTGGCCCGGTTTCTGCCAGGTTCCCGGAAGGGCGAGGAGGCGGCCGGCTTTGGGCCGAGCGCTTCAGCCCAGCCTTCCAGCCCTTCCCTTACGAGGCCCGCTTCGCTTGCCCGGAACAGGCTGCGGGGCTGGAGACCCAATGAAGGTCGGCGGGGAGCGTCGGGCAGCCCCGACCTGGACGCGCTCTGCTCCGGCCGTTGCAGAAGGCAGCGAGTCCCCTCCGAGTCCCGAACAGGCTGGCTGCCGGGATGCTCTTTCTGGGGCAAGGCCGGCAAGGGCCGCCTCTCTGCGTATTGGGGGTCTGGCGTGTCTTTGGGGGCCCAGGGCTGCTCCTGCAGGGCCCTGGAGAGGGGAGAGGCTGGTCGGAGACCGCGGTGCTGCTCAGCCTGCCTTTAACCCATGTGCAGCTTCAGCCATGAGGAAGCGGAGCTGCCGGGCACACCTGTGGCTCTCCAGCGCTTGTACATTCTTTGTCTCGGGGGAGGGAATGCTCGGTGTTGGGGCTCTGCTCTCTTCTTGGCCAAGGAGGGTCTCTTGTGGGCCCATAAGTGGCCCTGCGGGGGCTGGGCTGGCCTTCCTGCTGTAACCCACAGCCCAGGAGCAGGAGAAGCCAAGTTTGGGTGCCAAGGGAGCAAAGGATAGCAGGGGATTTCAGAAGTGACCCAGGCAGCGATTTTTTATGCTCCTCCTCCTGTTGGAGCACAGCCTGCCTTTCTCGGCCCCTCTTGGAGGAGAACTATGCCCCCCCGCCCCCCAAATCTCCATCCGCCCCGCAAGAGAAAGAAAGTGGGGCTCTTTCTCTCCTTTGTGGGGAGTCTGCAAAAGTGCTCATAATAGCCGGGACTTCAAAGGGGTCCCCAACTCTGCAGGAGGCCTGTCCTTCATTGCCCTGAGGTGGAAGGCTTGGTCTGTGCCGCTCTTTGGGAGTTGACAAGTGAAACATGGAAGCCCCCCCTTCCCCCCCCTGCACACTGGCCGCTCAATTGGCCAAGCTTTTCCCTAAGTCGCCCCCACTTTGTGTCCTGCCTGCAGCTGGGCTCAATCTCCCCAGGGCCACTTCGGCTCACCCCTTTTCTCCCCTACTTCCTCTGCAGGGTAAACGTCTCTGGGTGGGAAAACAGAGAAATGCGGCAGCCCCTTAAGGGAGGGTGGGAAGAGGGATGGGAGGGGGGGCTGTGGGGAGCCGGAAGGTCCCACCCAACGACGGCTGCTCCTCCCTCCCTCCCTCCCTCCGGCTTCCCCTGCTTTGCCCTCTGGGAGACGGGCAGGGTCTCCTGCCACTCAGGGCTCTTTGCGGCTGAAAGGCAGCTGCGGACTTGGAACAGGGCATGTTTCTAGGGGGGGCTGGGCTGTGCATTTCCTCCCCACCCACCCACCCATATATAAAATGCGAAAGGTTGTGAAAACTTCCGGAAAGCCCCCCTTTCTCTGAGCAGCGGCTCTTCCTCGGCTGGAGAAGAATGGGGGCTGAGGCCGGCTGGGGTCAGTCTTGGTGGGAGCGGATAGAGCTCTCAGGCTGCCTTGGCCTGTTGTGGCAAGCGAAGGTCAGGAATGTGGGTGGAGACCAGGAATGTGGGTGGCATTCGGGGGTTTTGCAGCTGAAAGGGCCACTGTTAGGGAAGCCAAAGGCCGCCCGAGGCCACCCAACCATCCTTGGGGCCTTTTCGAACTGGGGCTCTGCCCAGGTTGAACCTCTTTGGAGTCACTTGCCTTGGTTCCTCCTGGGCAACCAGCCCCTGACCCACAGAAGAGTTTTCTCCAGAGGCCCAAATGTTTCTCTTCCTCCACAGGATTCCTTAAGCCCCTCCTCTCTCCTGCCTTTCAATCCAGGGGTTTGGGGATTGGGTGTGTGTGTGGTGAATAAAACACTTGTCAGGTTTCCGAAAGAGGCTCTTGCAAAGAAGGTGACGGGCTGGGATTTATTCTTCCCAGCGCTTGAGTCATCGGCCGGCTGCTGTTCTTGGAGCTGGCTGGAAAGGAGGGAAGGCCTCCTGGGCAACGGAGGGTAGGGAAGTTTTATGGACGGGGATACTGGAGAGCGAACATCTGGTAGCCAGCTGTGGAGCTCTTCTTCTACTGAGCCAGCCTCCTAGGAGGGGCCTTTTTCCACTCTGTGGTCTGTGCAGAAGGAACGCTGCTCCCTCCGCCTCCCCCCTCCCCCCCCATCCTCTTGGAGCTCCTGGGTCTGTAGAGAGGCCAGAGGGTGAATCTGAGCCCCACAAAGTGCCCTGCTGGTTGGCTGGATGGCTCCCTCTGCACCACTGAGGCAGCTGTGCATGAGGCTGTGACTCTCCTCCTGCTCCCCTTTGTGGAGGCCTGGAGCCCCACTGGACAGGCTGGGCGCTGGGGCAGCACCCCCTCTGCCACCGGCCCCTGTTAAGGCCAGCGCCCTGCTGACCGGGCTCAGGCAGCTAATATCCTGCTGCCACCCCTGCAGCTGGTTGGAAAAGCTGTAAACACCTGCTCTGCTCTTGCCTCCTTGGTGACTTTGGGGTGGTCTTAATGTTGGGCGAGTCCTTTGGTCCTCCCAGAGAGAAATAATCTTTATTTTTATTTGGCACCTGTGCCCGTTGCTTCAGACCTCCCTTGGTGAGGCCCCTGTGCCTGGCAGGGCTGCTCAGAGAGAGTCGCCTTTAAACAAAGGGCTTCGAAAGTTCGGCCGGCCTCTGTGCCTTTTAGGGCTGCAGCGTGTCTGGGCATAAGCTGCCAGCCCCCGAAGGCAAGATGATCCCAGGAATGCGGAGCCCGGGATTTGCATGGGGAAACGGAGACGGCATTTCCCCTGGCCCGGCTTCAACCGGAGGCGGATGAGAAGGCGAGCGGCTGATGCCGGATGCCCTTTCCTGGTGCCCCCATGCCAGCTGCTTCCTCTGCACATACCCTTGGCTCGGTCCTCATCGGGAGACCCAAGTGACCCTCTGGGAGATCCTTCTGGGGAGAGCAGCCCAGCAGAAAGAAGATTCGCTTAGGTCGTGAAGACTTTATCGCCTGCTAAAAAGGGGAAATGGTTTGTGTGTTTATTTAGAAGTTCCTTCTTCACCCCTCTAGGGTGAAGCTCTTCCTCCAGCTGATCTTCCTAAAGGCTGAAGGATTAGTGGGGCTTGGAGAGTTTTCTTAAGGGTTTGTTTCTGTGGCTGGCAGGGCCTCGTGTGTCCGCTGCCTCTGTTGGCAGAGCATTGATCCAGATTTCCTCTCTCCTTTTGGCTTCTCCCTCTGAATGGCGTCTGACCAAGAGCTCAGTTAGCCAAACAAGCAGACAGAACAAAGGCTAACGCAGATTATTGGCCCTTTGCAATCGGATCAAAGGCCTCCTCTAGTGGCTGTGTCTTTGCTGGGGGCCACTGCCCCAGAAACCACCCACGGCTGCCTCTGCACCCTGGGGGCAAGTAGAGCTTCCCTGCAGCTTCTCCTGGCTGGAGCCAAGATGCCTTCCGGGTGCCAACTGTCCTTGCTGAGAGGGATTAGGAGCCTGGCTGCACTAATCCTCTCTGCAGGGCAGCAGGGCGCAGAGCTGATCCCGGAACCAGCGCCTCGGGTGGGGCTGTTCTCCTTGCCAGGCAGGGGGGGGGGCTGCCCCAGAGCAAGAACCGTTGGCCTCCCCACGCCTCTGTGCTGCTGCCTGGCCGGGTGGGCCGCATGGGGCAGCTCAGAAACGGGGAGCTGGGCTGTTGGGCAGTGCTGTGGGAGAGCCTTCCTCCGGAGGGCCTGCCATGCTGTTCAGGGGGGCGCCGGAAGTCTCGCCTGCTCCCAGCGGCCTTTGCGCTGAGCACAGGGACAGGTCCCCATCAGGGGACTGTGGTGGTGAAATGGCCCCTCGGCCTGGGAGTGGCTGCAGGCAGAGAGCAAAGAGGAAAGGGGGGAATGAAGGAGGCAAAGAGAAGAGTGGGAATCCGCCTTGCCAGAGTCCGTCTTGACAAAACAGCCTCCCCTGATGTCACCGCCTGCCCTTCCTTTGCCCGGCAGCCCCATGGCGGTGGGGTGGTGGTGTCTGTGATGCGAATCCAGGGGGAGAGAGCAGGTAGATCCTTGATAATGAGTGCCCTGGGGCTGCTTTCTGCCCAAACGACCTCCCTGTTCAGCCCACTGACGGGAGCCCCCGGGGGGAGTCACTCCGTAGGGTCTTGAACTCCTGGGAGAGGCTCAGCCCCTCCCTTCTCGCCTTGCTCTTAGTGAAGTACATGCGGGAGGCCACTCCGTACATCAAGAAGCCGTCGCTGGTGTCCGACCTGCCGTGGGACGGGGCGTTTCCACAGTCGCCCAGCCTCAGCCTCAGCGAGGAGTCTGGCTCCCCAAAGCACCAGAGCCCCCCGCAGGACCGCAAAGTCATCCCTTTGAAGATGTGCTACGCTGCCAGGAACCTGAGCATGCCGGACCTGGAGAACAGGTCAGAGGGCTGAGCAAGCGGAAGATGTTGCATGAGGACTAGCAGCCTGGGCTGACTTCCAGGGTGTGGCTAGGAACCCCCCCCCCTCCGATCCTTTCAAGGTTGCAGCCCTGCAGCCTCTCTCTGGGATGGGCGGGGGCATGCCAATATCCAATGCCTTTCTCTGCCTCCCCCCCCCCATTCCAGATATGTTGTTCTGGAGCGGAGGGTCTGGGTTGCAGAGGCAGGAGACCCTCTTGTGCCACCCGCACCCAGGCCTTCCGCCTGCAGCTGTAGCATTGCATCAGGGAGGGGAACCACTGTGCCAAAGGCTGCTTGGGGTGGCAGCAGAGTCTGGCGGAGAGCAGGAGTGGTGGATGCCCCCTCAGGTGCCGTAACTGGAGGAGACCCTCTTTCCCGGTCATCGGGCAGGGAGCGAGTGCGAGTCTCACAGGCCCCGTCAGATTCTCCGGCCCGTCTCCGCTGGGAAAGGATCAGGGTTGGCTTCCTCTCCGCAGCTCTGGCTTCTCTCTGCAGGCTGATTGAGCTGCACTCGCCCGACAGCCGGAACGCCCTGATTCTTCGCTGCAAGGACACGGCCACAGCGCATTCATGGTTCACGGCAATCCACAGCAACATCATGGCCCTCCTCCCACAGGTCCTGGCCGAGCTCAATGCCATGCTGGGGGCCAGCCACGCGCCAGGCAGCAGCAGGGAGGTGAAGCAGATCGCCTGGCTGGCCGAGCAGGTGAGCCCCCCCCCTCGGTTCCTTCCGAGGGCGAACCTTTCCCTGGCTGGCAGCCAAAGGGAGGGGAGGGGAGGGATGCATCTGGCGGCCAGGACGTCCTAGCCCCTCCCCGACCACTGGTAACTCAAAAGATGGGGGGAAGGGCTGTGTGTGTGTGTGTGGTGGGGTTCCCCTTATCTGAATTTGCTCCTGAACCTTGTCGGTAAGCAGCTCTCCCACAAGGGGGTCCTCCTGCCCTGGGCCCCTCTACACGGCCTCTCGCTAGTCCTGGGCCCCAGCTTCCCCGTAAAGCTCTCAGCGCCCCCTTCTGTCTCTCTTGGCTTCCTGCAGGCCAGGCTGGATGGCGGGCGGCAACATTGGCGGCCGGTCCTTTTGGCCGTGACGGAGAAGGACCTGCTGCTCTTTGACTCCGTGCCCTGGACGAGGGACGCCTGGGCCTCCCCCTGCCACAGCTACCCTCTGGTGGCCACCAGGTGGGGGACCCTCCGGGCTCAGGCCCCCCGGAAGGGGAGGGGGGACCCTGCGAGTGCTGGGGGACGGCTGCCTCTGGGCCTGGGGCTCTGATCCAGCAGTTCCCAGGAAGGCCCAGGGTGGTCTTGCCTTCTGGAGCCCATCGGCCTTCTGGGAAGTTCCTCCCTGCGCTTGTTTCGGAAGTTTTGTTCCGGAGGCAGAAAGTCCCAGGTGGCTTCCTGCAATCAGAAAAGCCGCTAGCAGCTCTTCCCTTGCGCCTCAGGTGAAGCAGAGCTGCCGGGGGGGGGGGGGGATTTGGCTGCCAATTCTGGCAGAAGAGCCTTACTGGGGCATCCCTGCCTGCCTCCCCACCCCACCCCCGCCTCCAAGGTGCCAAGGAGAGAAGGGCTGTCCTTGCTCCTCCCTTCGCTTCGGCCTTTATACTCGGCCTGTGCAAGAAGAAATCTTGCCATGTGTGCAGGGGAGGGGGCGGAGAGGTCAGCTGTCAGGCCTCCCCCCACAGGCTTCTGCTGCGAGGGGTTAGCAGGGGGCTCCAAGGGAGGGGTGGGGGGGCTGGCAGAGACTTGGCGGGACACCCTCCAAAGTCCTCCCAAAGAGATTCGCCTGCTCACGGGGTGCTGCTCTCTGGCCAGTCGGCTTCCCCTGCTGGGGTCCTTTCCTGACCTTTGGGGGGGGAGAACAGGGTGCAGTGGGGGTGGGCTTGTGGGAGGGTCTGTGTAATAGGGAAAGGAAACCCCCCCCCAATAATTTCTGCAGTCCCTCTGGGGTGGGGTGGGGGGCTTATTTGTTCAGAGCAAGTCACCCCCCCACCACCACTTGCAACTGCTGCTCTTTTGCCCCCAACGCAGGCTGGTGCATTCAGGCTGCAGGTCGCCCTGCCTGGGATCAGACCTCAGCTTTGCCACGCGGTCCGGTTCTCGCCAGGGCATCGAGATGCACGTCTTCCGTGTGGAGACCCACCGTGACCTCTCCACCTGGACCAGGACCCTGGTGCAGGGCTGCCATGCCGCCGCAGAGCTCATCAAAGAGGTCTCCGTAGGTACGGGCCGGCTGCCCAGCCTGAGGACTGTGGCCCCTCCTGGACCCTGGGCGGCCAGTCTAGCAAATGGGAGGGGGGGGGAGATCATGCCCACCAGCTACAGGGTTGGTGCCCTGGGCAGCAAGAACGATGAGAGCAGCCAGTGGGGTGGGGGGTCCCTCCCTTGAGGAATGGGCAGCCTAAGGCAGGCCAGCGAGTCCCTGCCTCCAAGGCTCTTTGGCCATCGCAGGGAAACCTTTCATGTGGCCATGTCGCACAGGCTCTCGGGCCGCTCAGGCCATCGCCTGGACTTGAAGGGCAGAAGGTGGGGACCAGCCCTGGACAGGAAGAGGCAGGCTGGGCCCAGTTGACCCCTGGGGTGGCCCTCCCCTCCCCTCCCCCTGACCATGGAGGCTCTGCTCTGTGTCCTTCGGCCTAGGCTGCGTCTGGAACAGCCAGGACGTTCAGCTCACCATCCACTATGAGAACGGCTTCACCGTGAGCAGCGAGGGAACCGGTTCTACCGGCCTCCTCCTCCGATACCCCTTTGAGAAGCTGAAGATGTCTGCTGACGATGGCGTCCGAAACTTGTACTTGGACTTTGGCGGCCCAGAGGGGGAACTGGTGAGTGGCCGGTTGAGAGGGGCTGGCGGGGAGCCATCGTCTGGCAATGTTTGCCTCAAGTGGGACTGTGGAGTTAGAAAAGGCCCTGCAATGCCGCTGGGGAAGAAAGGAGGAAGGCCTCTTGCTCTCACACCCGAGGGAGGAGGAGGAGGAGGAGGCAGCCACAGAAATGGTGCGTTAAAAATGGCCGCCACTGGTAACCAGAAAGCCACCTGAGCTCAGAGGTTTGGCTACACCTGGCTTCAGTTTTGTGTGGGACAAAGGGGTGGGTGGGTGGGTGCTGGCCTCTGAAATGGCAGGGGGTGACCCTCCCTCCCTCCCCCCTGTGTCCTCCTCCACAGGCCCTGGAGATGCACTCCTGCCCCAAACCCTTGGTCTTCGTCCTGCACACCTTCCTGTCGGCCAAAGTGACCCGCCTGGGCCTCCTGGCCTAGCCACAGACGCCACCACCATCGCTGCAGCCGCCGCCGCGTGGTTCCTGGCCTTGGGAAGCTCCCCCTGCCAGCCTCAGTGCCTTGCCTGGACTTGGAATGGTCCCGTCCCTCCCCTTCTGAAGGGCTCTGCGGAGGCTGCAGCCTGGAATCCTTCGCCTGGTCAGGGCAGGGCAGGCGGGAGCCGTAGAGGGAGCAATTCTCTGGTTGGATCGCGTCAAGCCATCGTTCTGTTCCACTTGCCAGATGTGCCTTTCGGTGGCGGCCGGGAAGAGAAAGGGAGCTTCCTCCCAGAAGAAGCAAAGTGGTGCCTTGTCTGCCTGCCCAGCTAACCGCTGCTGTGCCCGGGTCGTCTGCTGCTGCTGCTGCTGCTGGAAGGGGGTCTGGGTGAGGCTGGGGGCTGCTGTTCGGTTGGCTACCGGGTTCCAAATCAGCAGGGCCCCCAAAGGCTCCGTTCCCCCCCGCCCCCCCCCCAATCTGAGTTTTAGTCGGAGAGCCAGTGAAAGGAGCCCCTCCTCAACGCCTGGTTCAGAAACAGCGCAGGGAAACCGAGTAGCTTTCTTTGAGCACCTCCGGCTTGCAATGCGCAGCCTGTCCCTCTTGCCAGAAAGGGAGATGTTCTTTGACCGGCTCCCTCGCCCATTTTGACACTGACCATCAGACTGGAGTAGCCAAGCCTGAATCACAATTTTTACTATTTATCTTCCTCTGCAGAACCTCCCCCAGCTTGAGTGAATGTTCCCACAATTCCTAACAGGGCACTTCCAAAAATCCTCAGCACCTGCGAATGCAGAGTCAGTGAGGAGGCCACAAAATAGACCCCCCTTTCCCCCTCGGGCCCAGAGTTCTCCCTCTGCAACAAAAGGAATTTGGCCTCTTGATACAATAGTTGAGTCACCAGGGAAAAGCAGTGGAGGCACTGGGTGTTCCTTGCTCTCCCGAGGAAAGAAATGAAATTGCAAACCTTGAGTTGCTGCCCTGGTTTTTGCCCAGAGGAGGGAGGAGTCCGAGAGATGCCCCCAGTTCTGGCTCCAGTGGAGGGGATGGGTAGGAGGGGCTGCTACCAGGGAGGACCCCTCTGCACCATTCAAGGAGGGTGGGGGAGGGGTGTCAGGCCTCGTCCTTGGGACTTACAAAAGGGGGCCGGCAGAGATCCTGCCATGGGGGCCCAGGAGAAGAGCCAGAGGTTGCAGCCTCCGTTCCTCCTGCAGTCTGGAATGGGTCTTGGGCATCATTTGAAAAGGGGGAACAGCCCTCTCCTCTGACCGTTGAGCCTCCATCCTTTTAGATCCTGGGTCAGAGGCCCTCTTGGCCCAGGTGAAGGAGGGAGGAGGCAGAAGGCTTCCTGACCCCTCCTGTGAAGGACTTGGGCCCTCTCAGCGGGAGGGGAAGGCTGGCACCCTGGCCCTTGCCCTGCGTGTCTGGCTGCTCTGTCAGGACTGGAATTTGGACTTCAGAGAAACCTCAAGGAAGGATCGTTTCTGGCCCTTCTCTGGGCTAAAAGCCAATGCTCAGTGTTGCTGGCGTCCCTTTCTGAAGAGAATGCCTTTGCCACCTTCAGTTGGGGGAAAGCAGCTTCCCTTCCCTCCGTAGACAGAGAGGGCTGAAGGAATTGCAGCTGATCCTTTGCTGCTCGTGTCCACCGGCCAGGCTCCCACCCAGGGTTGCTGCCAGGGACCCTCGTACGTCTTTCAGAAAAGGGCCCCTGCCTGGAGGGGAGGGCGGGCTATGAATGTATGGCATGGAGGGACAAAATCTGGCTGGCGTTCGGTTTTCAAACGGTGCTTTTATATCACAGGGATAAACTGTCACTACCAAATTGAGACAAACATTTAAAAATAGGGGTGAGGAAGTGCAGCGTGGCTCTCGTGTTCTCACCCTTTTTTACATAGCACTAACAAGTCCAGGTCCAGTTTTTCAGCCCAGGGATGGTGTTGCAAGGAGGCCAATGCGCTGGGCGTTTAGACCCTGAATTGAGCATAAGGCTGGAGTGCGGGACGAAGCTCCAGCGGTGGAGAATTTGAGGCGGGAGGCAAGGACAGATTTCAGGGCTTTCTTGCTAATGTTTTTTAGGCCAGGGAAAGACTTTAATTCATTAATTTAATTACTGAACTGGGGTGGCGCCTCTCGCTAAGCGGATACCTTTGTTCCATGACGCAACAGCGATTGGCTGCAGTTTCCCACCACCTGTCAGATGTCGGGCGTTTACAGATAGGGCAAAGACAACCGTTAATAGGCCCAAAGTGCCAAAGAGGTCTTGAAATTTTGCACAGAAATCACTACAAGTAGGCGTCTGTGTTAACGCTGTGCAAAGCTGTATGTCTGTGTGGCTGTGCTGATTGTTATAATCTAACGTGGAGTATTGCAACAGACGCCGTCACAATCAAATCCTCAATGTACAACCAGCTTTATTTTTTTATTCTTCGTACGTGGTATTTATACAATGACTTGCTTTTCCAACGATTTTAAATACAATTCTGGGGGGTCTCCAGGTTCTCAAGAGGCGACATTTCGACCATGTCTGATCTTTGCCAGCAGAGAAATTCCGAAAAAAATGCAGAAAACCTGGGGGCTCCTGGCCCGAGTTACTCTCCGCTGTATCGCATTGTACATTACAATGAAGGGCGACAAAGGGCAGGTGTATAATAAAGGATTATTAGTTTTAGCCTTGACTGCTCCTTTGTGTGTCTGGGGGGAGAACTTTAACCCTCAGCAGTGAATTGGCAGCGGGGGAGAAAAATGGGGAGGAGACGGGGGGGGGGAGGTGCTCCCCAATCCAATGGGGCAGAGTGCATTGGAGGCGCGGAACCATGGGGGGGGGAATGGGGGACCCCCTTGCTCCCCTCGTAGGACGGAGCCGGTCCCTCCGGGCATGGAAGGGAGGGCGTCGGGGGAGAGGCGTCCTTATCCCCGAAGAAGCGGGAAGGGCTGCAGCGGCGGCCCCTCTGCACTCGGCGACCCCGCGAGGGGAGCCGTTCTTGGGGGAGGCCTTCCGCTCCTCCCCCGCCGCTTTCCGCGGCTGAAAGACCAGCGAGGACGGGCGGAGCAGCAGCAGGAGCAGCGCTCGGGCGGGAGAACTACCACTCCCATCAGCCCGCGCGCCAGCCGATAGCCCGCCCCCGCGCGTTGCTGTTCCCGCGCCGGCCTGCAGGGGCGCTCTGCGGACAGAGGCCGCCACCGCCGCCCCTCCGCCGCCGCCCGGAGCCCCCGCGACCCCTCCGCCGCCGCCGCCGCCGCGGGCAGGGATGCAATGACCACGTCCGCCCTCCAGGTGCCTCCGCCGCCCAGCCCACGCGCCCCACTCCCGGCTCCAGGCCTCCCGAGCGGCCCGGCCTTCGCCCCCGGGGCAGCCGCGGCCTCTGCCGGCCCACCTGGCGCGCCCGCCGCCAACTTCCACGCCAAGCAGCGGGGGGGGGGGGGCGCTCGGAGGGGCCGCCGGGGGACGCAGGGCCCCCTCCTCCATTGCGCCGGTCCGGCCCGAAGGAGGCGGTTGGGCTGCCGCGGGGCCCGAGCGCCCCCCGCCCCCTCCCTTGCAAGGCTGCGGGGCTCCCGGGGGGCCTCCGGGGGGGGGAGAGGTGGGTGCCGCGAAGGGGCGCTGCGGAGAAGCCCCGGGGGGGGGGAAGAGCCCGAGGGGGCCGCAGGGGAAGGGAGGGCCGCGGGAGGGGCGGCGCTTGGCCGGCTCCTCTCCTGGCAGCCCTGGGGGCTTCCCGGCTGATCCCCCGCCCGCAGCCCCGGCTGACCGTGGCTGTCCTTCCAGAAAGCCATTGACTTGGTCACCAAAGCCACGGAGGAGGACAAGGCGGGCAGCTATGAGGAAGCGCTGCGCCTGTACCAGCACGCGGTGGAGTACTTCTTGCACGCCATCAAGTGTGAGTCCACCAGGGGCTTTGACCCGGGGGTCGGGGGGGGGGGGAGCAGGCCCGGGGGGGGGCAAGGGAAGGGAAGCCCCTCCTGGTTCTGGCACCCCATCCGTCTGCTCGCCCCCCCCCCCCCCCCCGCAGATGACGCGCACAGCGACAAGGCCAAAGAGAGCATCCGGGCAAAGTGTGCCCAGTACCTGGACCGGGCGGAGAAGCTGAAGGACTATTTGCGGAACAAGAGCAAGCAGAGCAAGAAGCCGGTCAAGGAGGCCCAGAATGACAGCAAGGGGTAAGGGCCGGAGGAGGAGGGGGCATCCCAGGAAGGCTACGGGGAGGAAACCTGGGGGCGCTGCCTGTGCCAAAGCCGACTGGAGAGGAGCCTGCGAGGAGCCTTTGCTCACGGCCTGCTCTTCCTCTGCAGCAGCGACAGCGACAGCGAGGGTGAGAACCCGGAGAAGAAGAAGCTGCAAGAGCAGCTGATGGGTAAGCCTGCCCCACTCCCCCCGGGGGGGGGGGCTCAGAGGCCGCTCTGCTCCGCCCGAGTACTCAGCTCAGGTCTCGCGGGCAAACTGCCGTGGCTGCAGGTGCCGTTGTGATGGAGAAGCCCAACGTGCGATGGAGCGATGTAGCGGGCCTGGAGGGGGCCAAGGAGGCCCTGAAGGAAGCCGTCATCCTGCCCATCAAGTTTCCTCACCTGTTTACAGGTGAGGCCAGGGGGGTCTCTCTCCACGTTCTCCTTGATGTTTTGGGATGAATTAAGCCATTTCCTCTCCTCTCTCTGTCAGGTAAGCGTACACCCTGGCGTGGGATCCTCCTCTTCGGCCCCCCAGGAACCGGGAAGTCCTTCCTGGCCAAAGCAGTGGCCACTGAGGCCGGCAACTCCACCTTCTTCTCCATCTCGTCTTCAGACCTGGTGTCCAAGTGGCTGGGGGAGAGTGAAAAGTAGGTGGGGAGGGCAGGGCTTGCTCTGTGGGGTATTGGCCCTTGGAGAATGGGGCCAGGAGTGAAAGGAGGCAGCGTGGTGGGAGCTTGCTTCCACTGGGGGAAGCCTGCACGCGGGCTGTCCTGGCCCTCTCCTCACTCTGCCCGGCTTCCTCTTTAGGCTGGTGAAGAACCTCTTTGAGTTGGCCAGGCAGCACAAGCCGTCCATCATTTTCATCGATGAGGTGGACTCTCTGTGCGGCTCCCGGAACGAGAACGAGAGCGAAGCTGCTCGCAGGATCAAAACAGAATTCCTGGTGCAAATGCAGGGTGGGTGATGTTCTCAGGCCAATGGCCAGGGCTGGGCAGGCGGGTCCGGGAGTGGGGGGGGCCTGCTCTCTCCAGAAGGGGTGACTCGGAACACTTCTCTTTTTCGTCAGGCGTTGGGAATAATAACGACGGCACTTTGGTCTTGGGCGCCACCAATATCCCCTGGGTACTGGATGCTGCCATTCGGAGGAGGTGGGTGATAGGCCTGCATGCGTGGGTGAGTTTAGCCTGGCAGAAATCAAGTAATCAGTTTTATTTGCTACTACAAATAATCACAAGAACAACCTGAAACCGACTTGACGTTGGACTGAAGGCTTTTCACTAACCTCTTGGCCAAATGCAGTGAGCTGAAACTGCCCCAGAGAAGAGGGGTTGCTGCCAGCTCACACCCCAAGGGCTTAATGGGCAGGAGGGCGAGCGACAGGTGCCCTTGGGGGCACTCCCATGCCACGCCACCCAGCTTTGGAGATTGACCCCTGCATTCCTCCGCACATAGGTTTGAGAAACGCATTTACATCCCGCTTCCAGAGGAGCCGGCTCGTGCCCAGATGTTTAAGCTACACCTGGGCAACACCCCACACAACCTGGCTGACGCTGACGTTTACGAACTGGCCCGAAAGACGGATGGCTACTCGGGGGCCGATATTAGCATCATTGTGCGGGATGCCCTGATGCAGCCCGTCCGCAAAGTGCAGTCAGCCACACACTTTAAAAAGGTGAGCCTGGCAGTGTGTTTGTGTGTGTGTGTGACTACAGTGTCCTGATGGCTTCTGGTACAGAGCAGAGCACTTTAGCTGTGAAAGGAACGAGCTCCCTGCCGACCTTTCTTCATGCAGGGCTCACCCGTTGCTTACCCACCCGCAACTGTTCTTTTTTACATCCATTTCTTTCTGTGGGGAGGGTTACCCAACACAGCAGGAACTGTTCCCGTCATTCAGTGGGAGCAATGGGACGCCGAGATCGGAGTGTTGAAGGCCTTTGTGGCCTGGCGGGAGACTTCCAAGACTGGTTCTCTCCCTCCTGCCCTCTTGGACTGCTGTTACTGGAGAGCAGGTGGCGACTGAGGGGAGGCTCGTCTGCCGGCCCCTTCCCCTCCTTTCCCAGCCCTCCTGGTCGCCTACCGCTTGTATCCTTACTGCAGGTTCACGGACCTTCTCGCACCAACCCTGGTGTGCTGGTAGATGACCTGCTGACTCCTTGTTCACCAGGGGACCCTGGGGGCCTTGAGATGACCTGGATGGAGGTGCCCGGGGACAAACTCCTGGAGCCGTTGGTCTGCATGGTGAGCGGTTGTGAGAAAACCCCTTTCCTACCCCCCCCCCCTTAGGCCAAACTCTGAAACACCCAGGGCTTGTGTGTGGAATGTGGGTCTGCAAAGCGGGACTGAGCACAAAGCTAAGCGGGGGCATAAAGCCTCCGTCCCTTCCCCCTTGTGTTGAAGGGAATACGGCCGAGATTTAATTTATTAGATTTATTAATGTTGGATTAATAATGATTAATAATTAATAATATTAATGCCGGACCCTCAGGGGCTCTGAATATTCCCTCTCTTTGCAGTCAGATATGCTGCGCTCGCTGGCCACCACCCGCCCCACGGTCAACGCGGAAGATCTCCTGAAGGTGAAGAAGTTCACAGATGACTTTGGCCAAGAGGGCTAATGCTGCACCTGTGGGACATGCCCCATTGTTAGGTGGGAGCAGCCAAGGGCCCGTTTTCCTGGCCGTGCGTGGAAGTGGCCGGGAGCGGCTGGTGGACTCTGCCATGCAGAAGCTTCGGTCTCCACCCGTCTCCGCTGGAGGATCTCTGGCTGGGGATGGAAAGGGATCCACTGGGGTATTAAGGGACAAGAGCAAGCCTGACTTGATCTGCTGTGTTTTTCCCCTCCCGTGTCAAAATACTGCAGATTTCTGGTTTTTTTCTTTTATTTCCGATGCTTAGTTTCTCTTTATCAAAAATAAAAGCAGCCCAACTCCCTTATGCTCCCAGCCATTTCCTCCCCCCCACCCCCGTGAGTGCACTTCTGTTCCCCAAAGAAAAGCCAGGGGTTCTCCCAGAGGCCTCTTTCATATTCCCCGGTGCTGCCGCGCCTCACCTCAGCTTCACTTGAGGAAAGGGCATTATTTCGCCAAACCTCTGTGATGCTATTTTATTGGGTTCTGGTATGTTTTTTGCCGATGTTCAGTTTCTGTCCAGTCCGAACTCCTTTGGCTCCCGCAGCGACTTCCCTTCCAGCCTTTGGTGAAGGTCCTCAGCTGTTGCTTTGCTTCGGGGCCCATGCTTGATGTAGCTTCAGACTGCAGGCCTCCTTTGCAGCCCTGCAGTTCCACCTGCCTGCCAGATTCCTTTGCAAAGGAGAGGAATGGTGACTTGGCTCCCATTGACAGGACACAGGCGGTGTTCCCTGCGGGAGACCCTGGCAAGTCCCAAGGAAGCTGCTCTGCAACCTTTGGCCAAGTAGAGTTGCCTTCTATGAGCAGAGGGGCAGAATGATAGGTGCGCACGCACACATCCAGGCCCATTGCTTTTACTGGGAGAATTTGTGCCAGAGGGAGAGGGAAGTCCTCCACCGGTGGTGTTAAAAGAAGCTGCCTTGTGCTTAAGAGGGCTGAAGGGCCACTTTCCCACAGCCCGGCCCACCTGTAGTGATGGGTTTTAAAGTGATGGGTTGTATGGAGAGAGCGAGAGCTTGTGGAAGAATAAAATGCTGGAAATGAAGCCTTACAACATTCTGTTCTTTAGCCGAGTTTTCACATAAATAACTGGTAACATTCACAGCAAGTTCAGGTCCTGCGAGGGAGCAGAGAGAGGCTGGGCTGCTGCTTTCAGCTCCCTCCCCGGCTTGAAGGAAGGCAGGTGCTCATCGGTTGACCTTGGCCCAATGCAAGCAGCTGAAAGTCCCGCTCTCCATCTTGTCCACGTAGAGGATCCCTTTGATGTGGTCCATCTCGTGCTGAACGACGCGGGCTGCGAAGCCCCTGGCTTGCCACGTGGTCTCCTCTCCAGCCTCGTTTAGTCCTGGGGGAAGGGAGAAAAAGCACCCAGCGGGGCCTCAGGTGGGATCCGGGGGCGAGCAAGCGCTTCTTCCCCTGCGGCCGCCTGGCCTCTCCCCCGCCTCACCTGAGACCTCCACGGCCATGTGCCGGGCGACCACGGCCGAGAAGCCGGGCAGGCTGGCGCAACCCTCCGTGAAGAAGCTGGCCCGGCTGTCCAGCACCCTCATGGTCGGGTTGAGGAAGACGCGCAGCGGGAAGGGGGCGACCTCCAGGGCGCGCAGCCCCTCCGGCAGCTCCTGCCGCAGCGGCGGCCCCCGGAACTCGGCCACGAAGACCTGCAGCGGGACGCCCAGCTGGGGCGCGCTCAGCCCCACGCAGTCCTCCTTCCGCATCACCGCCACCAGCCGCGCGATCAGCCGCTGCACCTCCGCGCTGCCCACCCGCTCCGGCTCCACCGGCGCCGCCACGCCGCGCAGCACCGGGTCGCCCACCAAGCAGACGCGCTGGAAGGGCGGCTGGCTCGGGCCCAGCAGCTTCCGCCGCAGCCAAGCGCCGGGCTCTCCCCAGGGCCACCCCGAGGAGGCGAGGCCGCGCGGCCGCCCAGGCACCGGCCCGGCGCGGAGAACAGCCCGCAAGCCGCCACTCCACCTCCGCGCCATCAGCCCGCTCGGAGGGCAGAAGAGCGCCCCCAACGGCAGGAACGCTCCTTTGCCGAGCTCCCCCGCCTCCAACGGAGCCCGCAGAGGAGGACAGCAGGGGTGGGGGGAGGAAGTGAAAAGATCGGACAGCGCAAGCGCAGACGGCCCCGCGCTCCAGCCCCTCCCCCTGGGAAGCCCCTCCCCCGGCTTTGGGAGGGGTAAAGGCGCCTCCCACCCACAATAAAATACCTTTGGGGGAGAAAACAAAACACCAACTTTATTTCCAGTTCTTCTCTTACATCTGCCCCCCCCCAACCTCTTCCTTCTTGTCCAGGTAGGCGGCCAGAAACAGCCCCTGCAGCCAAGCGCAGCCCTTGCCTGCCCAAGGATGCTCCTTCAGCAGATGAGCCCCCAAAGCCCCACCAGCTATCCTGTTGCAGAGACCCCACTGAGCAGCCGCGAGTCCTCCGGAAGGGGGCTCTTCTCTGCAGCTGGGAGGACAGAGACGGCAGGGCTAGGATCGGCTTCCTCCTGCTCCGAGCCAGAGAGTCCCAAGTCCAGGGGAAGTTGTAGGGCCAGCCCCTTCTCAGCCAGGGGGAGAGCAGTTTCGTTCTTGGGAAGGACTGAGCCCAGGAGCTCCTGGATGGCCTCCTCATCTACACAGGCCACACCTCCATATTTATGGACCTGAGCAGCAGGAACACCTAGCAGGACAGGAAACAAACACACAGATGGGAAACCAGGCCCTTCCATCAATCCCAAGTCCCAGAGAAGGCTCCTCTCTATGCTTTCCAAGTCTGGGATCCCTCCCTCCTGGGCACCCATGCACGTAACTCCCTGATAGGCCAATTGTCCCAAAGCCTCTTTTTCCTAAAGGCAATTAGACCTTCTTGATGTACAAAGAAAACACCGAGTCCAGTAGCCTTTTTGTAAAAAGCACCTTTGGGGCAACCTCCGTGGTGGAAAATCTCAGTAGACCCAGGGCCAAGCCTGGCTCCAAAGAGCACGTTGGCTCCACTTCCACCAGCTTCCTCCTCCTACCACTCCCTGCGAGGAAGGTAACTGACCCAGAGTCTGTGCAACCTGGGCTAGAGGGAAGAGGAGCTGGAGACAGCGGTTGAGGTATGGCACCAAGTCTCCCAGGAACGCTGTGCAGAACTGAACAAACAGCTCTTGCTCTTGACCGCTGAATGCTGCCGCCTCTGCTCGATGGAAAGCCAGGATGATCTTTACGCCCTGGGGAGAGAAAAGACTCCTTAGAAGCCTTTGGCTCGGAAATTCAGAGCAACCGAAGGGAAATTTCCCACTAAAAACCCCCATCATAAATTATCCAACCAGGCAGGTAGAATAGTACTCCCCGCAGGCGTGGCATACCTAGACAGAATCCACCAGCCACCAAGAGCCTATGAGATTCTGAGGAGCTCAGCTTAAAATGGGAGGAATGCATTCCAGCTTCTGGAATCGCCATTAAAATAATTACCCTCATCACTGAGAAATACGGAATATTTCCCCCTGTCTAAGAGAGAGAGCCGTACCTGGCTGAGCACGTTCTCCAGGAGAGCCGCCACGACTGTGGCCAGAGCGACAGGACAGCAGAGACGCAAATCATTGAAGGCCACCAGGATGTTGTTGAGCAAGTGGGCAAGGGGGGGAAAGTCTAGTAGCACCAGAGGGGGCTGCAAGGTGCCTGGTTGGGCAGAAGGCATTGGCACAGAAACGGCACTGCCCAAGAGAGCCGGCGTAGAGATCAATGTGTAGGAGTTCATCTCTTTTTGGAACTGGTCTGTGGCCTCCTGCATAGCTTTTTTGAAGGTAATGAGCACCACGCGCTGAAAAACGGGAACAAGCTGGCCCCGGAAGTCTGCCCCTACCCGGCTGAAGGACAGGCCAAAATACATGCACTGGCCCAGCAAAGAGTCAAGGCGATTGCCGACTCCACGCTGTAAGTCTCGCTCAAGAACCAGCAGAAACTGGGAGACTTTCTGCAGCACCCATCCATGGAAGATGGCACTCTCATTGAAGGTGTCCTTCCCCAGGGGTGGCACCAGCGGCTCTTCGTCTGCAAATATGGCACGATACTGCGTGACAATGTCGAAGAGATGCACGCGGCAGGCTTCTATCGTTTTTGTGATGTGCACATAGGGGTCATCATCAGGAACAGCTGCAAGGATGGAGCGCAGCCAGAAGTCTCTTGCTTGCAGGAACGTAATGCGCAGTTCAGCCTCTGTGAACACATCCATGCAGCGCAGGTAGCCAATGACACGCAGGCAAGCAGGCAGCTGGATGTTGGTGCGTAACTGCTGGATCAGTTGAGTAAGCATGAGCTGTGTGGACTGACGCACCTCGGCCACTATACCCTGGGAAGGAAAGGAAAGCTGTCCTTAGTGGGGCAGACGCTCTGAAAATGGATTCCCAAGACCATACGAGAAGTATTCCCCATTTCTAATTGTGGATCCCACATGGCCCTTCGGACACATTGTAGTAATGCTCCCACAGACATGCTCTGGCAATGACAGTCGCCTGAAACATCTATGCTGAGATGTAGTATGTTTGAGCAACTGCATATACACCACAGTCACGTAACAAAAGGCACCTGATCCTAAATCACCCCAAATTTCTGACTATAAAAGCAACCAGTCTTTTACAAATCAAAAGCAAAGCCATAAAGCCTCAACACTTTTCCTTTGCCTTCTTCTCCCTCCTCTGAGCTGGAGTTCAAGGCTAAGGCCGTGTCCTCTCCTGCTGAAGAGGAGCACGAAGCCTTTGCCGCAAAGCCCTCAAGTCAGCTTCACAGGGAGCCTGCAAGTTCAAAGCACCTCCCGCACCTGAATTACGGGGATGCCGGCGTGCTTCTTCTCCAGGCGGCGGACGTAGGAGACGAGCTCCAGCGCCTCCTCGTAGTAGCTGTTCCGGACACAGGTGTCCATCAGCTGCGGGATCTCCAGCACCTCCAGGATCTCCGTGTGCCGGTTCAGCGTCACGTTGTTCATCCGGCGGTTCTGCGCGATCTGCTCCGCGTGGCGCATGAAGCCCCTGCGGGAGAAGGCGGCGAGTCAGCGGGGAGGAGCTGGCCCGCCGCCCCCCCCCCGCCTCCCTCCGGCCGGGACGCGGCGACTCACCGGCAGGCCTCGGCGAAGGGCGGCAGGCGGTCCAGCAGGCGGCCCAGGCCTTGCTCGATGCCGCCGAAGCCGCGGCGGGTCTCGGCGGTGCACTCGGCCGAGCGGATGAAGGTCTTGTAGTGCGCGAAGGCCAAGGCCCGCGTCTGCGCCCCCAGCTGCGCCCGCTCCTCCGCCAGCCGCCCGGGCTCCCGCCGCAGCGCCTCCAGGCCCAGCCCCGACAGCGCCGCCAGGTAGGTCGGCAGCTCCGCGTCCCCCGCCGGCACCGCAGAGGGCGACGCGCGGAACAGCCAGGCCAGCAGGCTCGCCTCCTCCACGTCCGCGGCGCCGCCCGGGGCCGCCGCTTCCGAGGCCGCCATCGCGGAATCTACGTGGACCAGGAAGTGATCGCTATGGCAACCGGGGCGCTGGGCCCTTTCTCGGCACTTCCAGCTTCCGTTGCGACCACTCTATCCCGACATCCTCTATAGTCCGTGAAGCGAGCGCGGATTGGATGATCCTGCAGGGGAGCAACTTCCGGCCCTGGGAGCCGCTTCCGGGCCCGGCCAAACTTGCGGAGCACGCGGCGCTCGGAGGGGCGATGCGGCCGCTGACGGAGGACGAGACCCGCGTCCTCTTCGAGAAGCTCGCCCGATAGTACGTGCCGGCGGAACGCGGAGCCACCGGCTGGGCGGGGAGGGCTGGCCGAGGCTGGCGGGGGCGGGGGGGGGGGCTGCCTCGTCTGACTCCCTCTCTTCCCTCCTCAGCGTCGGCGAGAACATCCAGCTGCTGGTGGACCGGCCGGACGGCACCTACTGCTTCCGCCTGCACAAGGACCGCGTCTACTACCTCAGGTCGGCGGGGCCCGCGGAGGGGAGGGGGGCGCTCTCCCTTGCATGTCACCCTCAAACCCGGGTTGGAGGCGAAGCCTTTGTGCGTTTCGTGACCTCCAGCGGCTCCTCCAGGGTAGAAAGGTTGAGGAGCCCATGTCCCTCTAGCCCGGGCCCAAACGAATGGCTGACCCTCCGTTTGCCCCAGAGTGTTTGAGATTGGCCCACTAAAGCCTGTTCCTAGCTCCCCGGTGACTCTACTCTGCTTTGTTTTCCAGTGAGAGGCTTCTAAAACTGGCCACCAATATTCCACGGGACAGCCTGGTGTCCCTGGGCACCTGTTTTGGAAAGTTCACCAAGACCCAGAAATTCCGGCTCCATATCACTGCCCTGGATTACCTCGCCCCTTATGCCAAGGTAAAGATGGGCCGATGCTCATTTTATTTGAGAAGCAATTCTCTCTGTTGCCGTGCTCCAAAAAGAGGAAGGGAGGGGGCCAGAACGTCAACTGACTTGCCTTGGGAGAACAAATAACATTTTTACTGCAGCGGTCAGTCTAAGAGCAGTAAACCCTGGAAATGAAGCTGCGATAACAATTCAGTGTGTGTCTGTGGGGGGGGGGGGGGCTTGAAGAGGCCGTTCTGTCATGCAAGGAAGCACTTCTTGAAGCTTTAGAGTTCAGAGGGCTATTTTGTTTCTCTCCTGCAGTACAAAGTCTGGGTGAAGCCTGGGGCAGAGCAATCTTTCCTTTATGGGAACCACCTCTTGAAGTCCGGTCTGGGCCGCATCACTGAGAGCACTGCTCAGTACCAAGGAGTGGTGGTGTACTCTATGGCTGATGTTCCTCTGGTGAGTTGTGACTTAGGTTTGGGTGGGTCCCGATACAGAGAAGAGTTGTGTCATTCACTTTACCTTGTTTCCTGCAGGGATTTGGGGTGGCAGCCAAAACCACCCAGGAGTGCCGAAAAGTGGATCCCATGGCAATTGTAGTGTTTCACCAAGCAGACATAGGCGAGTACATACGGCACGAGGAGACACTGACTTAATGAACCGGGCTGATTTCCTCCCAGCGCTCTCTGGAAGCCGGACACCTTAAGAACTGCTGTGCTTTGGATTATGCCATCCCCTTTTTGTGTAACCTGGACAGACTGCTGATAGATGAAATACAATCGTTTCCCAGTCAGAAACGTTTAACATGTGACCAGTACCTACGCTTGCTAGTTGGACAACTTGTAAAACTTTGGGATAAAGCTACAACTCTTAGTCAAATTATTTGATGTTGTTATTTGATGTTGTTTTACTCACGTTGAGCTCTGGGAGCTGATAAAAATGCCATTTCTGTTATTTTTAGCACAGTGCATTCATTTCCTTTTACCTTATTAGCTGGGCGGTTACCTAGAAGATTGCATCTCAAGGCAAAGAAAATCTGCAAGGGGGAGAATTCTGGTTCCATGTCCCTGTTTTATTTGGATTATAAGCTGTCTCTTGTTACAGCATAGTATATATTTAAAATGCAAGTAATCTTTTATTTTAACATATTTAACGTAGGCTGGTTATGAGGAGTTTGTTCTGCTTTGGAGCTTGGCATCGCATCCTACTGAGGCTTCAGCACTTGGGCTTGTTGTTGGGCTGCCTAGCAAAGAGGCTCTTGAGGAAATGGAGCTGAAGGATGCCAGAGAGCACAATGGCAACGCTCTGAGCTGCTGACCACCAGTTCATGTAGGTGCAGTTGGACTGGAGAAGGTTGAAATCTGTCCTTGACCTCATTCGAGCAAAGTTGAAGTAGCGCCACATGTGGAAGACATCGATAATCAGTTTGGTCGTGCTCTTCTGTTTTGGACAAGGGAAAAAAAGTTCAGATTAAGTTCTTGGCACTCGTCTGCTCCTTTTAGAGGACAAGGACGCTCCCCCTTCCTCCACTGTGGTGCTTCTCTCATAAGCTGATGCACAAAGGAAGCTCTGGCCCCAAACACACTTGAGATGCCTGAGAAAAAATTTGGAATATCCCATAATGGATTTTCTAAATAGGTAATGAAGGTTGTTACCTGCTACATTCTAGGGACTTAAATTAGGTACCTCAATTGCTTCCAGAGTGCCATTGAGTTCCGTCCTCTTGAGCTCAGTAGTTTCTAGATCATAGAAGACCCCAAAGTTGAGATACACTTGCACAGTTCCAAAATGGTTGTATCGATTACTCAGACATAGCTGGTAGAAGCCTGTAAGGAGGGAGAATTACACCAAGCCTCAAGGACATTTCCTGTGATGCTGCCCGCCCTCAGCTGCATTGGGTAGGTGAGGTACAATGAATGGACCACCCACAAGGGCAGGAGGATGAAAGCTGTAGCCATGGTTAAATCTGCTTCCCCATCTAAGCAAGGCTGTCAACCTTTCGTAGCAATTTCTTCATTTTATCTCTAAAGCATAAAAATACTGAAACAAATTGGGGAAAGAGGTGAGATTGGAATCAGATTTGGTGATCAGCTCTCCTTAAGAATTAAAAAAAGGTTGTATAAACTAGGATTTCTGCATTAAAAAGCTATAGGGTGGACCCAAATGAGGCTCAAGCAGTATGTTGGAGCCACCAAGGGGTGGGGGGGAGTGATACTTTCATGGAAGAATCTGCAATAGGCGTTCCAGACAGGCCTTTATGGAAGAGGTCTGGCAGATGCCATTCCAAGCCTGTGCTTGATGGCATTCTGGAAACTCCGGCTTCAATGTGCTTTGGGGGGGGGGGGGAGATGAATCTGGTTCCCTAACCATGACTAAGAAGCCCAACTGTTGTCTTTGTACAAGGTGTCATGCTGGAACGAGGGTGGGCCTGTCCGTGCCTTGTGGCACCACAGAAAAGTGAGTCATTTAAAAAGCCATCTAGGCTTTGGACAGCGCCAACAATGGGGCACCTGTCTCCCGAGTCAGGAAGTTGATCTGTCCCCGGACATCTTGGGAGGTGTCGAGGTGGAGGCCATTGGGGTCGTTGACAGTTGCCAGGATGTGCCTGTCGTGGCCAAGGCCTGAAGTTCTCTGCACCTGGAAGGCAGAGAGACCCAAGTAACCCCATGGAGGACGAACGACCCTCTTCCTCTGCAGGCCCCTCTTGCCCGCAAAGAGGGATCCAGGGGATTACAAGGGGGGGGGGAGGCGCCACTTGTATGGCAGGGGGAAGAGTGCTCCCCTCCCCTTTCCAAGCAGCATGGAAGCTCAGGTGCTGGGAACAGGTGGAGGGATTCCTCATGTGGGCAAAGTTTGGGTGGGTGGTGGGAAGATCCTCCCCCCCCCCTTGATGGGGCAGCACAAGAGGAGGCAGGATTGAGATCCAGGTGCTATGAACCTGCACCCCCCTGGCCTCTGCAAGTTGCTCCTGCTGCTTCCCAGCATATGATGACAGGCATCTCTGCAAGATTCACCCCACCGGACCCCTGCTTTGCCTGGGAAGAAGAGCCCGGTGTACAAGGGGCCCTCTCCTCCAAGGGTGGCCAGGTCCCTGGATTCCCCTGGGGGAGGGAGACAGATGCTGGGCAGAATCCAGCTGGAAGAATTCAGAGCGTTTCTGCTGCTCACATTGGGGGCTGCCAGGAGGGACTGTTCCTGCCCCACCCAACCCTGGTCAATTGGGGGGGGGGCTTCCCTCTTTGCCTCCCTCCCCATTGGCACCCACCTGATAGCTGAAGAAGAAGGAGCCATTGCGGTGTGCGAACTGCCAGAGGCATTCTATGCCCCCTGCAGGGATGACAATGGCAAAGTCATACCGGTCCCTCATGGGGGGGAGGGCCTGCTCGTGGGACCCTCCTGGCTGCTTCCACTCTTGACGGTGGGCGAGTTGGACCCCCTGAAGCAAACCCAGGAGCCCCACCATCTGGAACAGGGCAAGCATGTTAGCAAAGGGAGGCCAGCTGGCCGTGGAGGAACTGCAACCTTGCGGCTGAGCTAATCATTAACCGAGGAGCTCCTGCCCAACCGGTTTCCCTGGGCAGGCAGCTCAGGCGGGAGGGGCGAGAGGGACCCCTGGGGAAGCCGTGCAGCTGCCAGAGTGGAAAGGCTGCCTTCCTTCAAAGGGGGCTGGGCCGAGAGTGGATGGGCGCCTGCAGCTCCAGTCCTGGGCCAAGGGCTGGATTCCCGCAGCCCCTCGAGCACCTCAGGATGTAGGTGGCTGCTGGTTCTGGTTCTGAGGTCGGTGGGAGAGGGTGGGGTAGGGGAGGGCTCTTAGCTGAAGGGTAGGCAGGGCAGATGGAGCTTCAAGAGGGCCAATCCATCAGGAAGGATGGCTCAGAAGCAGAAATTGCCAAGATGGCCTCATGCTTCGCTATATAGCTCATTTTAACATCTTATCTTTGCCTTCTATTTCTTCCTTCTCCCTTGGAAATAGAAAAATAACGTATCTGTATGTAAACTTCCCCGACCTGAAGGACACTTCACGTCCCCAACAGCAATGTATGTTTCCAAGGAATTCTGGCCATATCATGGAAGAAAATATGGCTGACTTTATATATGTATTGAAGACAGAATAAACCCCTTTTCACTGGTGAAGGATCCTCTGCCTATAGCCAGATAAAGGCCAGCCAACAAAAGGGGGCTGGTGCCCCATGCCACCCCAGGGACTTCCCCCATCTGGGCCCTCCGGCACCTCGTGGGAACATCCAGCACATTAACCAGGGCTCAGCCTTCCCTCCCACATCACACAAACAGCTTTTGCTGGAAGGCCCAGTTTATGTAGGTGCCACCGATATCGGCATATGTTGTGTTTTGACTTTTATTATCTTGCTTTGGTTATCTTGGTTTGCTGTTGTTTCTCTTACGATGCTTGATTTGCTGACTGCTATAAAACAAGCTGCCCTTACTGCGAATTACTCAATATAAATGCTTTATTTTTAATTTACATAACATCTTAGAAAACAACATATTAACATATTAACATATCAACAACTAATTCAACCCAAGGCATTCAGACGAGACCCAATTTTTTCATTGTCCGCCACCTGTCTTTAATCATCACTGCGGTGCGATCCTTAAAAGGGTAGCTTCGAGAAATGACCTTCCAGTTGCCTTCCCCAAACTTTTCCACGCCTTTCTTTATCCAGGCCGATTCCTCCTGGGTCCACTACAAAAGAAACAATGGAAACCTTCGTGAATAAGCAAGAACGGCAAACCTCACTTGCAGCTTAATTCTGCTGAAAATTAATTATAGAAAAATGAACAAAAAAAGGTTCCCAGAAAACTCCAGGTGCTCATAATAGTTTCCAATTTTATATGGGCTGAAACACAACCTTAGTCTCCGTGGAGAGGAGAAGATGCAAGCTTGGCCAATTCTGAGGGAGGCTGAAAAAGCTTGAAAGGATAGCAGAGCCCTCCCTCAGCAGCCATTCCCCACGTCCCTGCACTATCAGTGGCAATAATTATCTAGATTGTCTAATTATTTTTAGAGACAAGGAAGGAGCAAGGAGCAATTTGTTTTATTTAAGAAAGTCTTTGTTTGGATTAGGTGACGTTACCTTCCTCTTGGACCCAGTGGTGTCGGTGCCAACTGACCCCTCGGATTCTGAAAGGGAAAGAAAAGGGGGGGGTGGGGGATGGGGAATCCACTCACAGAGGTTGGCAGGCACAAGTATTGCCTGGGAAATTTTTTCCTTTCTACCATACGCAGCCACAGTGCTTCTCCCTTCCTGGCTCAGACTTCAGATGGTTTTTGCCAGGAAAACATGGCATTGCCCCAGAAACGCAAGTGGATAAAGATTCCCTTCAGGCTTACTGGCAAAGTTCAGAGCAATGATGCACTCACTATGATCCATGAACATCTCTTCTTCGTCGCTCCAGTGTTCCTTATCTTCTTGCAGAAGGGGAGGAGTGACTTGCTTGTTCTCCCTGAAGCAGAAAAGAAAGCCCCATTAGAGGTGAGGCCCTCCTGCCCCCTCCAGGGCCCTGGCAGCATCAGATACTTTCAGCCACAGGGGTGCACATCAGCAAACATCCAAGAAGAACGGGCACTCAGTGCCGATACTTCCGAGACTGCAGCTCTGCCACCTCTCCTAACAGAGGCCCAAAGGGAGTCGTCATTCCATACCTGGAACCTTGGCACGGTGTACTTAAGGGGATCTCTTTCTGCTTGGATGGCTGGTCTTGCAAAGTCACAGGTGTCTTTTCAATCAACTTCCCGGATTTCTTGCGTTTTGCCTCTTTACTCAGCACGGTGTTGGCTATAGAACGATGGTATTGGATTTTCTCTCCGCTGAGGACAGTGGTGTCTCCCATCTTCTGGTGCTTAGCTCTGGGGGAGCTGGAAAGGCAAGAGTGGCCTGGAGTAAGTCCAATCAGTCTTGTCCAATAGCAAGAATGCCTCCTCGGGGTCTGGGGCATCAGAAAGACTCTTGAAGGCTTCTCTCAGCACAGAAAGCACGTAAAAAGCCGGCTTCAGGCTTGAGGCCCTACAAAACACAGCAACCTCAGAAGCATATTTGGAAGCCCTGCCAATTTCTATCCAGCTCATGGGCAAGGAGGCCTCTCTAGATGAGGCCACTGATATGCCTCCTTCATCAGGGGAAAACTAAAATGCCCCAAAAAGAGAGCAAAGACAACGATCCAATCAAGGAAACATTTACTTGTCGAGTCACACAATCCTCTCTGGGAAAAACTGCTTGTCAGCCAGAGTAACTCCCTAAGTGCCATTTCATGCAGCCTGGAAGACCTATCAGCTACCAACTACCCAAAGCATCACAGTGACCCAAAGCAACCACAGTCACATCCATCCCCTCCTCCCTCGTTGCATCTGGTGGTATGTTGCACATACCTTCATCTCCCAACCAATGAATGGGAGCCCCACACACAGGCAGGGCAAAGACTGAAAGGTAAAGGAATCCATGTGGATTTTACTCTGCAGGGAGGAAAGCCCAATGCAGTTATTAAGGAAACCGCCTTTTACATGCCACATAATTCTCTCCTCTGTTGCAGGAGACAAGACGCAGCTGTTCAGTTGTAAAGATTTGATGCATTGCTTTACAGTTCTAATATGGTTTAAATCACACACACACACAATTTAAATGTTCGCTTATATTTAGAGAGTTCCCTGAACAAACATGGTTGCTCTGACGTCCCTTTGCCTAATATCCGTAGTCCGCAGCCCTCTCTACACGGACTCCCATGCCAGAGAGGACTTACTGAGTGGAGTCATCGGACGCTGCAGGCACGGGGGCCGTGGCATCAGGCTCTGCTGTCCCTGTTGCTCCTTCCACCTGTGGGGATGCTTTGGTGGGCTCACCGGCTGCCTCCAAGCACTCCATAACTTCATGTTCATCTGGTGGTGGCAAAGATTTTGCTGCTGCTTCTCCAGTTCCTGCTCCAGACTCCGGCCGTCCTCCTGCCTCGCTGAGTTGCCCTGCTCCCTCTCCACTTGCTGTCCCAGAGGTCTTGGGGGCCTCTTGTTTCTCCTTGCCAGCTGCTCCTGCTGGGCTCTTCTTGGACTCCAGACGTTCATCGCAATACTTTTTTGCCATCTTAAACAAAAAGCACGAGTCACCAAGGGGGTCTTGATATGGTACAGAATCCAGACACAGACTGTAGTTGCTTTTCCCACACAAAACTATTACTGAAGAAACCTGAACTCCTATCAATCTTCATATAACTTTACAATTATTACTGTTCCTGTAGTAATGATCAAATCATTAAAGCCAAAGATGACCCCAAACCAACACTCACCACTAAGAGAAATGGCTCAGAATTATCCAAGTAAGGTTCAAAGAAGAGAAGAATCTGCTGCTGGAAAGCGTTGTAGGAGAACTGGCAGATGGCCGGGTGAGAAGAATTTTTCTCTTGGACGGCATGATGCAAAATATCTTTAATTTGCTAGCAAAGAAAAAGCAGCAGAGATCACATCTTTGCAAAGGCCTAGAAGGGAGAACTGACTGCCAATCCGCAATGCTCTTCATAGCCACGAATAGCAGTCAAATGCTTGCTGTCTTCTACCGCTTGGGAGAAGACAAGAGATCCTAGAAAGCCACTGGCTTTGTGAGGAAAGGAAGGATGTGTCACTGGGACATATCCAAAATGTTCACCTTGCGGTTGTGATCCTGCGACATGTATTCCCTTAAGATTTTGCTGGCATGTTCAAATTCTTTGTTCCTAATACATGTGATCACAGCCTGAAGCAGAAAAATAAAAATACAAGCACACCTTTTGCAGCTTTCTAAACAAAGTTTTCTGAAAATATCTTATATGCCCCCCTCCCCCCTAGCTAAACCCTTTCTCCAATTCCAAAGTCCGTAATGGAAACCAAGTGGCGATTGGGCCCATGGCAGTTCCCCTGCTTCCGTTTTAGGAGTCTTGCCCTCCACATCCAAGGGCTGCCCCTTTGGGTTTTCACTACTTGGCCTTCAACATGTGAGAGCAACTGGCCCTCCTACTCGTCTCTCAAAGTACATGAATGTTGTGGCTATTATATCCATACAGAGCAAGTCAGGGACATTTGTAAATATAGTTAAAAGTCAGTTTTGAATTGGAAAAAAGGGACAAGTTGGTCTTTTAGTGGGGTACTATATTCCTTCAAAAATACACCCCCCCCCCGTGTGGCCCCCTCTTCCTGCTTAAAAAGTGTGGCCACCGTCACCACTGAAATTAGTGTGGACAGGAGATGAAAGAGTCACCCTTACAGCTTCCTTTATTCTTCTCTTTATTTCCTCCGTTATTTCCACACTGATGAGGCGTTCCTCTGCCAGCCTCTCTAGAAGGACAAGCACGTCTTCAAGAGGAGTTAGCTCAGTTTCTGAATTAATGTTCCAATCTAGAGAAAGAGGGAGAGAGAAGGCTTGTTACTTTTAAACTAGGATATCTTGGTGCAGATTCATATACCCAGCCATTTGCAAGGATAAATGGAATGGACATTTTAGAAGTTTCAGTTTCGGTTTCGGTTTCTTTGTTTGCCGCCCTTCTCCAGGAGGGACTCAGGGCGGGGAACAACTCAAAGGGGAAAGGGAACATAAACAACACTACACATAATTAAAATACACGAAAATCACACAGCTATACCAGTCGAGAGGGGAGGGGAACACATCAACCCCAGGCCTAGAAGTACAGTACGCATCCACAAGGGTTGTCCTCACTGTTTACTATGCCACTCCTCTGCTGAGTTACTACAGCCTCTGTTCCTCCACTACTAAGGTACTTCTCTTTGTGACTCCTATTTGAAGGAAGTTATCACCCAGCCCGGCACCAGCAGCCCAGGCGGCGGCCCTCCCGCCGGCGGTCCGTCCCTCGGGGAGACCCCGGTTGCGGCGCTTTGGCCTTAGCCTGAGATCGGAGCGGCCCCGGGGACGGGCGAAGGGGGCCCCCGCTCACCTTCCTCCAGCCTGGACAGGATCTGGATGATGCGCAGCTGGATCTGGATCGGCTCCTCCAGGGCCACCGGTCGCGCCAGGATGGCTGGGAAGAAGCAGAGGCGGTCAGGCGTCCGCAGGGAGGCCGGAGCCCGCTCGGACGTCTCCCCCGGCGGCCGGCCTTCCCTCCCTCCCCCGCGACGGGCGTACCAGCGAGGACGTCGCGCAGCTCCCGAAAGTCCTGGCTGCTCCCGGCCCGGAAGGCCCGCAAGGCCTGGTGGGCGTAGAAGAGGACGGCGCAGCGGTTCGCCTCCGCCTCCATCGCCACCTGCGCCATTCAGCCGATGGGCGCCGGGAAGCGGAAGTGGGCTTTCTCCCGCGCGCCTCCCCCTATAGGACCACATCTCCCAGAGAGCTTCGCGGCGTGCTCTGGGGCGCAAGCGCAGTGAGCGCCTGAGTCCGCGATTGCGCGAGCGGCGAGTCCCCCGAGGGCGCCCGGTTCCCCTGAGGACGGGCAGCCTGGGCCTCGCGGGCCTTTCTGAGCCTCGCTCCGGCCTGGGCCCTTCGGCACCCGAGCGGGACTCCCGCGGGGATGCTGGGGCCTCTTTGGCGTTGGCGCCTCCCAGGACTCTGGGTCGGGGGCGGGAGCGGCTCCCGCGGGCCCCGTCGCAGCCTCCCCCTTCCCTTCCGCAACGCCGGCCAAGCAGCGAGATTGAGGCGGCCGGAGGGGACGGGGGGGGGGCAGGGCGGTTTGGGCAATCGAGGGTCTCTGGGACGCTGGGGGGGAAGGGGGGGTCACGGTGGTCGGTTTCCGACATGTTGCTGCTTCAGGGCTCGGCAGGAGCTTTGCCTGCACCGCCCCTTGGCCTTCCGTGTCAGAGGGGCTGCATCCCCAGGAGGCCTCCGAGAGCTGCTGGCAGTCAGCCTTAGCAGGGCGCAGCGCCCGCTCCCTCCCTCCCTGGGCCTGGCAATAAGGGCAATAGCAGTTCGACTTATATGCCGCTTCATAGGGCTTTCAGCCCTCTCTAAGCGGTTTACAGAGTCAGCATATCGCCCCCAACAACAATCCGGGTCCTCATTTTACCCACCTCGGAAGGATGGAAGGCTGAGTCAACCCTGAGCCGGTGAGATTTGAACTGCCGAACTAGCAGTCAGCTAAAGTAGCCTGCAGTACTGCACTCTAACCACTGCGCCACCCCGGCTATCTTTCAGGCAGGCAGGCGTTATTTGTTTCCCCCTTGCCAGGAGCAGACTTATGGCCGTCCTGGCTGCACAGAATCGGTGGTTCCAAAAGCTGATTCATGCAGGCACGCTGGCAACATTCCCCGCTGGTGCTCCTTCCATGGCTGGGAAGCATTTGACTGTCACGTTTGTTACCAACCTCTGACGCTCGTGTCCGTCACTGACTCGCTAGACCAGCGTTGCTGTGCTGTTGGAGGTGTGGGCAGAAGAACAAGAACCAAAAGCGACAGGAAGGTTACAATGGTTCTTCAAAGTGGCAGCTAGTTGGGCTCAGGGGAAAGGTGGGCACCTTCTGGCTGACCACATGGGATGCCATGCCAGGGACCTTCCAGCCCTGTGACCAAGGATAGCAGTGCCCTTGCCAGGACTTCCTCTTTATCACATTTGAGAGCAGAATATGCGCAGGGCAAGTGCTTAGGATGCCCCAGGTCAATGGGCTTAGGGGACTCCCAGGGAGAGGAAGCAATCGTCTCCAACCGGATGTGCCACAGGAATCATCAAGAGGGTGGAAGCATATTGGGGGTGCTCCCTCTTCTAAAAGGAGGTACTGGGGATAACTCCCAATGTGAGTCCTCAGGTTTCCCTAACCAACCTCTGGTGCACTAGATGGCCTGTGTGCTGTGACAGTTATCCGTGGCATCACACACAACTGCCTGCAGCAGGGATCCCTTCTTCCTGGGATCCCCAATTGGGGGGGGGGGGTTAAGCAGAGGCTGTTTCACAAAGACATAACTGAGTAGAAGCAGGTCCCAGAGGAGGAGGAAGAGGACAAGCCCTGTTTTTTGTTCTCTGTACTGGACAGTCCCTTGGAAGAGCCATCCTCTGCAGAGCTACAGCCGTGACCACAGCATGGGGAGCCTTTGTGGTACACTAATAAAAGCATTTGCTGTTCTTCCTGGAATATCTGCCTACATGCAGCCATCAGCAAAACATCTTTCCAGAGCAAGAGACTCACATGTTCCCCTTCCCCCAGGGGATGTTCTGCGGATGGAGCACAAGTCATGTCCATGTCATAAAACCAGTTTCACAAACCTCTTCCAGTGCCCAAGGTGAACCAGTTGTATTTGTGAGGGATTTCGCCATTTTAGAATGGAAATGGAATGCTGCCAACACTTTTTAATTGCCTGTAGTGCTAAATCATTGGGGGGGGGGGGGAAACAGGGGAAGCTAATTTAGGTTCTGATGGCAGCAGATTCTTTTTCAGTTAAGGACTGCACAGAGGGAGGGGCAGCTTCATTTCATGTTATACAGTCTTATACATATTACAGGGTAACATTGATAGCATCAGGATAGTAAGCCAGTAAAATCATATAAACACACACACACTTTGAAAGCTTGCCCATCTTATTCTGATCGGATACATACAATATACAGCCTTTCTCTTTCCATCACAGAAGACTTAGACTTCAAGACCAGGTTTCATCTACTTTTACTCCCCTCCCGCCTTCCCATTCTCTGGAAATGAGTGGAGAGGCAGGATGTGGCCTGTCAAAATTCTGCCTTCTGCTTGGGTCCTGCTTCCCAATTCGCCCTCTTCTCCCTGGCCACACACTCTGCTGCTATCCCAGCCTGTCCGTGCCAACACCGACAGGACTGACTTCGGGCCCAACTCCCAGTTGACCTCTGGATCCTCTGGGATTCCAGCACTTCTTTATCCTGGGTTTATCTGACGAGGGGCTGGGTGCTCGCTGTACTGCCGGCTTAGTTTCCCTTGTCTTCTTGCCTCTTTCAGGCCAGGATTTGCCAGCAACAGTCAGGCACAGAGAAATCTTTGAAGGGTCTCCAAGGACTTCAGATCGCCTTCCTAAAACTCCACCTCTCATGTTGGGCGTCCTTCCCTCTCGTCACCTCTTCGATGAAGGTCAGATGCTGCAGATTCTCCATAGAATAATACAGTCCAGTAATTGGTAGATAATTGAAAATCACGTTTGCGTTTTTAAATTGTATTAAAACTTCAAGATATTAAACTGAAGCAGGACAACCATGGGGCAAGCCCCTATCAGATGTCAGTGTCCCCCCATCATTTACACTTTCGGCAGAACCGACTTGTTGCTGGGGAGACTCTGTGGTTCTGCACACTCCCACCACCAGGACCATCTTTGTACCCAGTGGCTATTCAAGGAAAGGAAGTGGGAGTTAATTCCTTCAGCGTCTCCTGGGCATTATGGAAACTCCTTCCTTGGGAGGAGGAGGAGGAGGAGGAAATGCCAGGAAGCTGTTCAGAGGGGGGCAAGCGGAAAATTAAGGGAAAGTGAGCAGAGGCACTTTCATGCCATTTAGGAAAAAGGATAACATTTAAAAAGAGGAAGTTGGTTTTTCACCTTTCACCCTCCAAGTACCAGATGCTGAGTTTACATTGCGGGGATTATCACAGGCAGCTCAACTCTGGTCAAAGTTAATATTTCCACTAAATGTATGTAGCTTATGAGTAATTTTTAACTGGATGATAAATTGTTTATGACAGTTTTAATAGTACTGTAGAACTTGCATTTTAAAGGGAAGAATGTAGAAAAGATACTGCACGATTTTATGATCACAGTGACAAATTGTTTCCCTTTTATGTGACAAAAATGTTCTCCATGTTACAATATGAAGACTTCACTGGCATTGATGCAGCCTCCTTTCCTATTTCCCTTCCTTCTCTGGACCTGAGTTGCTATTCATGCAAGGTCCCCCTCAAAACAGATGAGGGGATACATCACATCAAAAGATAATTCAGGTGAAAATAACGTATGTATGTTAAAGTGTGCAGGGAGTTTTCATTAAAGTTCTATCTATCCTACCAGAGTAGGGACAACTCTGAGTGGATGATTGTGTGCCTCCTGCTGAGTTTGCTGTCCAGAGGAAGCTACTAACTGGATGGTCAGCACCACCAAGACCACCTCAGCATACATGACTGAGCCCCTCAGAAGTGGATTGTTCTGAGGACACAACAGCGCAAGGTGTTCTGACCCCACTAGGGAGCACTGGTTCCAAGCTCTTTGCTGTGTGTGTGAGAGAGAGTGTGAGTGTGTAAGAGATTAAATATGTGTGTAAAGACATGTAGATAAATAGACAAAAAAATGGAATTGTATGAAATTGCTTCCCAACCTCAACCTTTCCTGTTGGTCCTGGGCAAGCGATGCCTAAAAACATGGCTTGTTCTCCAAGAACCAAACGCCTGTGTCCATTCTGTTCATCAGCCTCCGAGGATCTCTTGGCATGCCTTGAAAGAGAAGAGAGGAGATGGGGAGAGTCACCAGGCCGACATTTCCTCATCCACAGTCCCCCATGGTGTCGTTAGTGGGAAAGTCTCTGGTTTCCATGTGCCAAAAACAACATGGGTCAGGAAGAAGCAAATTATGCTTCTTGTTTGGCTTTTTGTCTTGATTGCCTGATTTATAAGCCTCAGTGCAGTGATTAGAGATGAAAGAAAACATTCCAGGAGAAAGATCTGCACATTACAGAAGTCTCCTGTGCCTGGCCTTCTCCACATGTTACTGTGAAAGTGGATGGAAAACACACACACACCAGGGACATTTCAGACATCCCACTCCCACAGCCAGGCCTTGTGTAGCCACTGACTTGGCTGGAGCTGGGGCGTGAGAGGCAAAGGCAACACTGCAACCAGCTCAAGGAGCCAGCAGCATGTCTCCAGGCATTATAATAACAGCAACTGACACCACCATATACTTGCCAGAGGAGTCCAGTGGCATCAGAGCAGCCTGTGAACCTCAGCCATGCTTTTCATGCTTCCTGTTATGGTCCATGGTTCTTGGTGATTACATGCCTTGATTACATGCATTTGGGAAGGGGGAAAGCGTCTCTTTCAGGATGCTTTCTAATTTGAGAGTCTAGGCTGAAAACAGAGGGATCACTTTGGTTCTCGAAGGAGGAGGAGAATTCAGGTCTTGCTGTGTCTAGTCCAGCACCTTTGACCACAACACTGAATACTACTGGTTCTTACTGTGCTTACTTTTAAGTAAACCTCAACACAGATAAATGTGTTAATTATTTTGGCATGATACAACCAGCCACAGTTCTTTGATATAAGGTTATAATTGGACTTAGCAGCTGAAATGCAATGGCACATCATAGTTGATTACCACACTGAGGGTGTTGGTAAAATCTGTAGGGTAGGAAAAAGACCCCGTGGCAACTTTCTTTTGGACCCTTGCTCAGAACAGAGATCCTCTTCTGGAATGCTGCTTTGGAGTCCAGAAACCACTGCAGATGTCACGGACGGAGAGAAGTGGGGGAAAAGCTATTTGTATTCACACTCAACTGAAATACATATCTGAAGGGTTTGTGCATTGAACCAGCGAATGAGGGATACATACTGTAGGTACTTGGAAAGCAAAGCTATCATTTTGTTTGAAAGTCCAAAGGGGAAATAAATTACTCTGATTCTCCCAAATCCCACCCATGTATAAGGAGCTTTCCAGAAGCTCAAGGTAACGCTTGTGTCACCTTTCAACAAACGAAGTGAGCGACCGATCTACCCTACCTACATTTTTGGTTTTTATTACCTCAGATAAGATGGAGCCACCAGGCAGATCGGTCTGCATTGTGACTGTGTATCTCTGGCCTATCGTTATCTCCACCCCATTCCAACTCTCTGTGACTTGATGGTAAATAAATGAAGAAGCTGCTGGGCTAGCCTCCAGCTCATGTGGCCAAACTCGCTTGACTGGAAAATAAAGAGAAGCGCACATTTCCTGTGAAAATGACGGCTTTCCACACAGGCTGTCCCCCACCCGAAAATATTTCCCGTGACTGACTAAACAAAGAACAGGAAAGCAGGACCGTCCCTGGGGAATAATCAGGCCCTTTTTTACAATTGAATACACTTCGTGGTTCAGATACGCCTCATCTATGAGCCCGCTGGGCCTCCTTTCTTTCCTATCCATCGTGCTTAACGAAGAGCCGGCACGTGCAGAACGTTAAGATCCGGGCTTTTAGGCCACCAGCACTTTTTCACAAATAAGGTTCATTTGACAGGCCGCTAATTCCTCCTGTCTCCTGCTGCCCAACTGGAGAGCCAGCTTGGTGCAGTGGGGAAATTGCCGCCCTACAAAGCGGGAGACTTTGGGGTTCCAGGCTTCCTTTCACCACAGTCTCTTCGCCCACTGCACCGGGTGGTGGTCGTGGGGGAACCAGGAGATGTTGGCAACCTTGAGTTATACATTTTGGAAGAAGGTGGAATAAAATGTCGCGTAGCTCCCCAATCCCACTGGGGGAAACTGAGGCGCCCCCCAAAAAACATGGCGCTCCAGGGAGAAACCTCGGAGGCCTCCCGGGTTGACAGCGGCCGCCATCCAGCTCAACGTCACTTCCTCCCGGAAGACCCGCTCGCCGACGCCTGATTGGCTGCTTGGGTCGCGCGCGCGGCTGCTATTGGCCGAGGCAGGAGGGTCGGCGGCGGGGCGCGCGCCGGGCCGAGAGCGGCGAGGCGCGGATGGGGACGGCCGGGGAGCGCGGCGGCGCAAGGCCCGAGGCCGGCCCGTTCTTCACCTTGGCCGAAGTGGCGAAGCGCAGCAGCGACCGGGAGGCCTGGCTGGTCATCCACGACCGCGTCTATGACGTCACCCGCTTCCTCGACGAGGTGGGGGGCGCGACGGCGGCGGAGGCAAACGAGGCGACTCGCCCGCGTCCCCGCCGGTGGGGCTGCCGGCTTGGGCGCCCGTCGCGTCGGCCGCCGACTTGGCGGCTGAGCGGGCCGCGCTTCTGAGACGCGGAGGGCCGCCGGCGCCTTGGAGCGGGGAGGCCGCTGTGCCGGGAGATCATTTTCTTTGGCCCCCGCAGCGGCCCGGCTGCCCCTTCCACGAGCAGCTGCAAGGCCTCCCGGAGGTAGTGGGGGTGGGTGGGGAGTTCGTCTGTTTACACTCCGATGGTTGAACCTCAGCAAATTCTGTCCAAGCCAGGACTGGCAGCGCAGCCCCTTGAAGGAAGGAGAGCAATAGAACCTAAATCCCAAATGACACACAAGAGCTCCTTGTCTTGTTTCTTTCTTTGTAGGAATGTCTCCAACTCTCTTCTTGTTTGAATATATTACAGGCATGAAAACAGCTAATCACAAGGTGAAACCATAATAAAGTTATCCTAACAGTCCACAGATCGCTCAAACGGCAGAGCCCCCTAATCAGCACGTTTTACTTCAAATCCTCTTCTTCACTTCCTCTTTTACCGACTCCCCTGTGTTGAAGGGCGTATTTGAGATACCTTAGTAAATAAATACTCTAAATAGGGCTGAGGAAAATATAAGGTTGCTGCCCTTCAGCTCTCAGTCAAGAGGGCATCGGAGTCGTCCTCAGGAGGTGCCCAGGGAGGAGCTCAGCTGGGAGAGTTCAGAATATTTGCAGGGCAGAGGGCAGAGAAGGGAGAAGCTACCTTGATTCTGTAGAGCTCTGGAGCCTTCGCCACTCCTAAGTGGTTGCAAGAGCTCGGAGCCAGGAGGGCAAAACTGAATTGCATTTGCTTGAAGTGTAGAAGCAAAGTTGAATGGACACGACATGCCCCCCACCTCAGCATGCAAGTGGAAATTATTACATTGCCTGAAAGATCCCTTGACTCTGGATTAATCCAATTTCTCAATCTTTTTGTACATCCAATTATGCTTCTTGTTGAGCTGGATTATTTAAGGCATTGGGAAGAACAGCCTGTAAGGAGGTGCCAAGAATAGAACTGCTTGTGACGTCCTGGCCTCCTCCATGAACCGGAAGTTAACTTATGAAACTCAAGGTCAACTTACTTTGTGAGCTTCCCAGAGTTTGGTGGCACCAAAATTGAATCATGTAGAGGCCAGAGAGGCAAAGGGGAGAAGGGAGATCAATTGCCAGGGGTGCAAATGGAGCCCTTGTTGAGTGCTGTCGGTGTCTTCTTGCTTCCCCCTGTGTCCACACTACTTTCTGTGTTTCTCTGGGTAAAAATGTGAAATCTGCCACAGGGGAAAACTAATGACGTCAATCAGAGATGATTCCTTTGACCTCTGCTCCCTACCTCACCCTTGGAGGAGTTTTACCCTGGGAGCAAAATCCACCGCAGGGTTCCTTGCAGAGTGCTGAGGGTGTGTCTGGGCATGTTCTGCCCGCTTTGCACTTACTGACCCGACAAGCTGTCTGGCTTCTGTACTGCTGTCAGCTGATGGCATCTACTCCCCGGGGGCGGTGGTGGAGGGGGTGGGTTAAGCAGGAAGCCAAACATCAGTTGGAAATGTCATGTAAGTAGCCTTCTCAGCGTGCTAGGCCATTTGCCCCGCCGCCCTGCCGTTATCACCCTCAGTGGGCAGCAGTTCAGCCATGGGGAGGCCATCCCTGCCATCTTCCCGAGGGAACCAGCCACGATTAATGCTGGGCACTTGGCCAGCAGAGCAGAAGACTTTCCCTTGCACTCCTTCCTTTGCGGTGCAAGGCTGGCAGCCTGCTTGCCAAAGCCCCTACCGGCATCCAGCATCTCGAGTAGCTGAGCCCCAAGCAGAATAAAGAGCTGCTGTCACCCTCAAAATCTTAGGGACAAGAATAGGCCGTAGAAGTCTTGCAAATTTCCTGAAACAGAGAAAGGTATTCAACATACCAGCGTTAATCTGGCCAGAGATAAGAAAAACAAGCTCCTTCCTGAGTAACCAGAACTGCATGGAGAGGCATGTCTGCATGGCTGAATTGCACTTCCCAGAATCCTTTGCTCTGGCCACATTTCTGTGGACCGTTGGGTGGACAGATTTAGATGCCTAGAGGAGACCATGCGGTGTATATTTGCAATATTGACTATCTAGGTGCTTGGCTGATGGAGGCTTCTTAACATAGTTCCTGTCAGCCAAGGGAAAGCCGTCATCCCTTGGCCGATGGGTTTCCTTAAGGTAGTTCCCAGAAAGAATATGACACGTACATGTCCGTGTGATTGAAAGGGCTAGGACTTCAATAAGGTTGCATTAATAAGATTGCAGACCTTTAAAAGTAGAAAAAGTCCTGTTGCTTTCTGATGGGTTTTATGATAAAAAATTCCTAGCTCCTCACTGAGGAAAATCTTGACTGCTTGCCAGTTCTTTATACCGTTAGATAGAGGGCTTGTTCTTTTTCCGGTTGCTCCCCTTTCTCAGACTTTCTGTCCTTTTCTAGCATCCAGGTGGAGACAGGGTTCTGCTTGAACAAGCTGGTAGAGATGCCACAGAGAGCTTTGAAGACGTTGGCCACTCCCGGGATGCTAAAGAAATGCTCCAACAGTATCTCATAGGAGAGGTCCATCCGGTAAAGTCTGATTTATAACATGAATTTGGGGCCCTCGTGATACTTGTGCCGGAAGGTTTTCCCCTTGGGGGGGTGGGGGAGCATCTGCTTCTCTGAGCCCCTCTGCTTCCATGGTCCTGGGAACCCGTCTTCCTTGGCTTGGCTTATCTGAGGATTCCTGCTTAGCCGGCCAGGCCGTTTCCCTTGCGAGTTACAAGCAGGTTATGCAGGTGAGGTTGGGAGCAAGGAGAGCAGGACGGTCTCACTCGCCAGCTTTGATGCCTTCCCCACATCTCTCCAAAGGGATCCCAAAGAAAACAGCTGGGCTGACAAGGACCAATCAAAATGGATATAGAAATGACTGGAAGGGGACTTTGGTTTTCCTCTCTCTCATCAAAAGACGTTTCATTTTCTGGGTGACATTTTTTCTCCAGGGCAGCGAAGACCTTAACCGTGGTTATCGCCCCGGATGAAGGAAGAGAGAGGATTTCGACTCAGTGCATTTGTGTAGATTTTCTATGTCGAATTGCTGTTTTTCCTCAGATGTGTAACGAGAGTCTCTCCTCCTTTCCCCTTTTCTCCATAGGATGATCGCGAGACCTCCAAGGTAAGGCCCAGTCCTGGTGGTGTGTTTTCCTTTTTATTCTGACAGGGAAGCATCCCTCAGTACTTACAAAAATGCTGTAGGAACAGAAACATGTTTTCAGCTGAGTGAGATGTTGCAGGCTGTGGAGGTATGAGGAGGGGGAAGGGGGAGCACTACCCTTATTATCCTGCTGGCAGAGTGCTTTGGGTCAAGGCAGTGAGCACAAGGCCACTGATGCATGAGCCGTCAGCCGCTCGTCTTTCCCACAGGCAGCATCCTTCTGCCTTGCAAGGGGGGCCGCCTGTCAGTCTCCTACCTTGGAAGGAAGACTGTCCAGGACTCGGGGACCTGTTGTGCAGACTGGACCCATGTCCAGAGGCAGCAGAGCTCTGACTGCCAGCTCCTGAGGGCCTCCGAGAGGAAAGGACTGTTATCTTTTTATCTCGGTGGGCCTCTTGAGGGGATGGAACAGGAGAAAGTCCTCTGGGGCAGAAGAGGTCCTTGGGTAAGGCACTTGGCATTTCTTGGAGGTGCCGGGACTTCCTGTTTCCTCTTGACTGCTCTGTCTTGCAGCGGAGGGAGCGTGAGTGAGGAGGCCTCATGTACAGTCACTGGCACTGTGGAGTAGCCCTCCTGTGGAAGTGGCTGAGTGACCTCTTCCCTTTGGGTAGAGTGCCGTGGGGTCAGGACAGTGCAGCCCTTTGCAGCAAGGGAAGAAAGGTTTTGGGCAGCTTAGCTTGCAGCCCAGGTGGTAATTGTCCTAGGTTGCCCCTCCCTCCCTCCCCCCCCTTTCTTGTGTCAACAAAGGCTTGGGATGAGCATGATGTCCCAGCTTGCAGCTCACTGAACTTGTCCTGAGAGAGTCATCCACTTTCAGCTGCAGTGGGTGGCCTTGATTTCTCCCAAGGGGCCTGAGGGGAGGCCAGGGCTGAAAACAGCCTTGTCCAAGAGCCCCTCCCCATGAATGAGATTGGAGGCTGTAAACCTTTCTGGCGGGGGTGGGGGGGATTTCTGTGCTTTGTGATTCTGGGGGAGAAGCAGAGGTGGTGGCCTTGTTCCTGCAAGGATGAAGTCTCTGGGCTAAATGGGCCTGCCTTGTTCTGGCTTGGTAGCCTCTGAGGCCAGAAGCTTTGCAGGGTTTTCCCACTTCACGGCCTGTTTTTTCAGAGGCACAAGAGGGCTTTACCTGTGGGAGAGCCTGGGCTGCGGGGGAAGCCTGGTGCTCTGATACCTACCTCTAAGAAAGGCTCCCAGGCCATACCGAAGGCCTGCTGTGGGCTCTCCTCACTCCCTCGAATCAGGGGGGCTGAAGGGTGAACTGACCCCTTGGCTGCCTTTCCTTTTCCTCCTCTGCAAGGCTGTCCATCTGTCCCTCTGCACAACCCTCTCTTGTGGCAACCTTTTTGGTAGCAGCCAGAAGTTTCCCCAAACAAATCCTGCCTTCACTTTGGGATCCGCTGTGGATCCTCTGGAGGCTCTTCTCAGCCCAGGAAAGCCCAGCCAGTCTTCTCTCTGTGTTTCTTCTTCCTTTGCCAGGCCTAACCGAAGAGCTGCTCTTGCATGTTGCCCTCCTTCCTCCCTGCTTTCTCCCTTTCTGCATGTTCAGCTAACGCCAGATCTGTGAGTTTAAAGAACCAACGGTATTTGCATGACTCAGAGGTGCCGAATCCTCTCTTGGGCTTTTTGAGAAACGCTTTAGCCGAAACCAGGGGGAATGTCCTGAGATTGGACCTCCTGCAGCGGGGTCAGGAAGACGAAGAAGCTGGGATTCAAATATGCTTACGTCTGCCAGTCCTACGGAGAGGCCTACGCTGTGATGATGCAGCTTGAGTTAGAAAAGGGGAGATGAGAATTGCTTTAAAGGTGGCCTTTGACGTGGCTGTAGCTGGCAATCTCTTGGAGGCCCCTTGGGTGGGATTTGGTTAAGGCTGGCTGCCTTTCGGTTGATGGCCAGCTGTTTGCAAGGCGGCCCTACCTTGTCACGGGAAGCAAGGCACGGTAGCAATTCTGCTTTCTTTCCACCTCCACCAAGTGCTTTGTCTGTCTGTCCTTCTGGACTAGCAACAAGGAATGGAACTGGAAGGCAACGTACTTCCAGTTCTGCCATGGATGTTTCTCCCCAGTAATGGCTCCTAGGGAAAGGTGGAGACAGGTCGCTTCTTCTGGGAGCAAGGCAGGCATCTCAGGTTGGCTCCAGCCAGTTCCTGAATCTGCCGCCTTTCCAGGTGACCTGCCCTTCACCAAGAGACTGCCCACAGGCCCAGCTTCTGAATGGCAGCCCTTCCCACCTGCTGCCTTGAAGTCAGCACCCTCCTCCAGCTGGGGCAGAAATCTCCTTGAACATCCAGCCACATCCCTTGGACATTAGGCCCACCCTTGAGCTGCCCTCCTATCTGACCACTGAGGCATAAATCTTCCCCTTGCTGGGTCTTTGGTTCGTTACCTCTGGGGAAGATATGGAAGGGCTGACTGCAGAGAGCTCTGAAGTGGCATTTCTCACCACCTGAAAATGTCAGGCCCAGGGTCTCTAGGGGGGTGCCTGCCAGTCAAGGGGGGGAAACCTGTGCCGAGAAGGAGGGTCCAGAGCACTGCCTGTGACTGCGAAGGGCCAAGCCTCCTAGCAATTTCGTGCACCAGGCCCAGGGGAGAAAGGCAGGAGGAGAAGGAAACGGTGTTTGCACAACTTGCTTAATTTGGTTACCTAATTGCCTTGTTTTCTGACTGCGCCATACATGGAGTCATAGAGGCTTAGCCTTGGTTTGCAGCATGTGGTGTAAGGGAAGTGGAGTGCTGTGAGCAGCGGGATGCTTTTGTCGTGAAAACGTATCAAACCAACTTTGATACAAACCTCGGTTTCTCCTAAAGGCTTCTACATTTACTCTCTCTCTCTCTCTCTCTCTCCCCCCCCTCCTGTTCACGTCCATTATCTGTGATGAATAGCAGCCCAAAAATGTCTCTCTGACTTAATTGTCTTACTGCTCTTGCAGTGGGATTACCTGTTTGACGCAGTGAGTTTCTGTTTGTTCGGCTGGGGCCTTTCTGGACAGTCGTCTCAGAAGGTTCCCTGGGCCTCCCTTTCTGAAGCCACTTAGCCTCCACCCCATCCAGCCCTTCTGCGCCATCCTTCCTCCTTCCCAAGGTCTGGCTTGGGCTCCAGGACTTGCTCTTCTCTGGAAACGTCTCATCTTTTCATCTCATCTCGGCTTAGGTCTCCATTCTTCCTCCCAACGTGGTCGTTTTTCCTACAGTGAACGCCTTAGATCTGGTGGGACAGACAGGGCCGTGGGCCAAAGAAAGGATTCGTTGAGTTGAGTCCCATGAGGGAGTTCGGTGTAACTTGATGGTTAGCTTTTCTTCATAGCCCGCTGAGAACGTTTGCCTGGGAACAGCCATGCTGCTTTGGGCTCCTCAGAAGGCACGACATTTGCACCTTTGCTGCAGGGGGGTCAGTAAGGGACTCATTAACAATTCACAGCACTGTCTTTTGAAACTTTTCTTTGTTGCTCAGACCGCTCCTTCCTTCAGGCATTTCTGGACAAGGCACATTAACCCCCTTTATCTTCTGCCCTCCGATTCCGAAGAAGGCCAAGCTCTTAGAACCAGGCTGAATGCAAGGGTTGCTCTTAGGGGAAAATGGGCACAGTGGCACAGACCCCAACCAGCAAAGTGGAAGGGAGGAACAAGTTGGGCATTTGGTTCTTACGATGGGCTGAGAAATGTTGTCATTCTCCTTTAGGAAAGCCCCCTTTGCCTGTTGTGGAGAGTGATGGGACATGGTGTCCTACTGTCAGCCTCTGTCTGAATAAAGAGTGGGGGGGGGACCAGGGGAAGGAAACTAAGACGCCCCCTTCTCCCCAGGAAGTGAGAAAGATGGGAAGAGCTTTCTGGCTCTCTGAGCAATTGTCAGCTTAACACAAGGATGTGCCTTTTATCTCCCCAGGTTCCAAGCCCATTCCATGAGTCAAGGTACAGTATTCTGACAATGTTGTGAATCAAAGAAATGTGCTCCCTTTGGAAAAGCAGCCTCTGGAAATGTGTGTCCTCCTGCTTCAATTGGAAGGCTTCCAGGCATTGTGTAGCTAGTGAAATCTATCTCCCTGGTGGTGGCAAGAGAGGAATCTTATAGTTGGCATCTTATAGCTGGCACTTACATTAGACCCTTACAGCAGGACTAATGCAAATGAAAACATGTTTTACATTTCTCTGATAACTTTAAGAGAATTTCCTTTGGGAATCTTTAACTGCTGACCCTCATAATGCTGTGCCGTGAAGTAGGAAATTTTTTAACGAGGGTTGGTATCTGGAACATATGACCCCATAGTTTGGCTGAACTGTGCAGAAAAGGCCATGTTGCCCCAGAATGCATTTGTGCTAAGAAACTGAAACACAGCAGCTGCAACTCTGAAGAGGAACAGAAAAGGCTGGGCTGCAGCTGTCAGCCTCCTTGTGAATTTCAGTTGCTAGAACGTATGAGAATTATGGCCAAGATGTTGCTCTACGCAGATGTCCTTGGGGGCCCTTCACCTTCGTCTCCATCTTGCATGTAGTAGTCAGGGGTTCTGAAGGCTGGAATCATGGAAATGTCGCTCACACCTTCTCTTTCTTCCTTGTTCCTCAGCATCTGGACGGTCTGGCTAATCCCTATCCTGGGAGCCCTGGTTCTGGGCTTGATGTATCGCTACTACACAATGGATGGCAAGTCCTCCTGACTTGAGTCTGCAGAGGTTTTCTGCATCCACCTCACTCCATTGACAGCTGTTTTCTAACTTCTGATGGCGTCTTTCACTTTTATCCGTCAGTTTAGTGCCTCTGTTACCTGCAGAGCCAAGCAGGGATCTAGGAAGACCACCGTCTTTGCTGTAAACCCCAGGAATTGTCATTCCACTGCGATACGCTTTTTCAGGCACCGTCTGCAAGTCATTTTCCTTTAAATGGTTCTGATGCTGCTCCTTCCACTTGTCTCATCAAACACTGTCAGCAGCCAGTGTGTAGCCAGGTTTCCTACAGAAAATGATCCCACCGGCATCCGCCAACGGGACTCGCTTAGGAGGATTTTCTGTAAGCTTCTCCTGTACTTGGAGTTTCAAATGGTTAAATTAACTATGTAATTTTAATTGTGTTTTGGTTTACATAGTCTCTTTCATTGTATGCCTATTCTGTAATAAAAGTCTGGACCAGCCAGATTAATTTCCTTGACATGCCCGGCTGACCAGGTGGTCCTTCTGCTGTTGGGGTGTCCTTGCCTAAAGAGGCGGGGGAGGGGACTGCTGGCCTCTCCATCAGTGGAAGACTGGAGCCCTGAGTTGAAGACGGCAGGGGCCGGGCCGGGCTTGAGCCAGATTCCAGCTAGTCCAGCCCACAGTACCAGGCCCAGCTGCAGCTGGGAGACCGAGAGTTCTATGCCAGCTTCCTAGCACAGCTTAGCTGGAGTCTCAGATGTTAATTTTGGGCAGAAGGACCAGGTTGGTGACAGATCATTACAGAGAACATCTGTGGGGCTGCTAAGAGTAGATGCTTGATGGCGCATAACAAGAGGTCAAAAGGTACAGCAGTCTGCAGTATGTTTGGGGAAATGAAGGTCTTTCTCTTGTGAGGGGAACTCTTCCCACAAAGAGCACGGAGTGTTTGTGGAAACGCCACTCAGCTGCACCTCTGCCAGTTCTTCGTGCCTGAGCTGAAACTGCCTCTTCTGTAAAGGGGTGGCTGAACAGACGTTTTCGGCATCTTCTCTAGCCAGGTTGTCTGGTCTCACTAGGTTAGGATTTTGCTGGTCTTCCTTGAGCTTTGGATTGTTTTGCAATGATTCCAGCTTCTTTGAAACTGGCTTTTTAACAGCCGAGACCCGCCAGCCGTACATACACGAGACCCTGGAGGATTTGGCAACGTCAGTGCAAAAAAATGCACCCAGCAGCCGGACTGGCGGTAGGGGTGACCGTGGGGTCCTACTCAGAGGCTGCATCTGCTCTTGTGGGTTTGTTGAAATTGGCTGATAAGAAAACAAGGTCCCTGCATGTCTATCTCTCTCCCTAAATCCAGGGTTCCAATCTTGTCTTGGAAGCTGATCCCACTGGAATAAGGGTAATGATGGGAAACAGGCAGCAGCTGCCGGCTTCTGAGAAAGGGAAGGGCTTCAGCAGGCTTATCTGTCTGGAGAAAAGCCACACAGGGAGACTTAAGGCACCCTGAGCCTCTGCCAGAAGGGTGCCACCTCAGCTCCTTCGGGCAGACCCCTCCGCTTGGCACTCTGAAGAGCGGATATGGGGCCAAGCTGGTTGGGTGAGAGTCCAAATATAGAGCAGTGGGACTCAATTAAGCAAGTCCAGTAGTAGATCCATTCTCCCCTTGCCGGCCGATTCCTCTCTGCATTGGTCCTCAGTGCTCTCTCTCCCCAGGCCTGAGGGTGGATGCTCTGGCCTTGACTGCAGATGAGTAGCAGTCACAATGGGACTGCTATTATTTATGTATTTGCACAATTTATAGGCCGCCCATCTTACCTCCAGGTAACTCTGGGTAAGAAATCGCCAGGAAAAGCTGCAAGCCAGATTGGAAAGTGCCAGCCCACTCCAGAACCGGGCAAGGCCAGACGTCCTCCGGTTGAGGCAAATTAAGTGAGTCAGGAGCGCAAAGGGAGTGCGAGATGAATGGAGACAAAGGGGAGGCAACCCTGAACCCCACTGAGCTCAGCAGCCAGTTGGGGGAGATTAAGCAGCCCATCTGATGAGGCTAACAGGGGCTCTGTGGGCACTTCTGGTTCCTGGGAGTCCCGTTCCAAAGTCTGGAGGAAGTTCCCCTCCCTGGAGGTTTAGCCCCCCCCCCCCTCCATGTGCTTTCCTACGAGGGAAAGGACCCCAGAAGGATGGAAACTGGGCCAAAGGCCGGAGAGCAGCCCTTTTGGGGCAAAGCCCACCAGACCCTCCACACTGTCCGGCTGGAGGTTACAGGAGCCTCTGCCGTTTCGTTTTGGAGCCCCCCAGCACTGGTCTAACAGGTGTAAAGCTGCTATGGGGAACAAGGGTGTTTACTCAGAAGGGAGTCCTGCTGTATCAAGTGAGGCCTCTTGTGCAATAAGCGTGTACAGTGTCCGAGCCTTCGGTCCTTCTGGGCAGACCTGCCTACCTGACCGGAGGGATTGACAGAGGAAACCAAAAACACCTGAGTAGGATCCACCTGCCTGAGAAACAGATTTGGGTGCTTTCTGACCTGCATCATCATCGGCTGAGCAACAAGTGCCCCCCCCCTCACTCCCCTCTCTAACCTCTTGGGGGGGGAGGCTCCTGTATCCGCAGCCTGCAGGCATTTGGCCCGGAGGGTTTTTGAAAAGTGATTTGAACAATTTTAATAGGCAGAGTTTTGTACTCCAAGGAGAGCGATGTAGGTCCAGGTGTAACGGCGGCTCTAAGCCTAATGCAAGGCCTGTTCGTGCAAGCTCAGGGGGGAGATGAAGGTGGCGGTGGCGGCTGAAGAGTCCTGCAGAGATTGGTTCCCGCGGCCAAGGTCGGGGCGGCCAGGCTGCCTCTTTCTCCGCCGACAAAGGGCAGGGCCCCGCAAAAAAAGCCTGGGAAGGGACGGGGGCTGGAAAACCGCGTTTGGGCGGGGGAGGCCTTGGCCACGGAGCAGCGGCCGAGCTCGGAAGCCGCGGGTCAGGCACAGGCCTCCCGCGCGCTCCCCGCCCTCCGCCAGCCCAGCCAGGAGAGGGCTCCGCGTGCCGGATCCGAGGGCAAGGCTGCCCGGTCGCCCCTGCCCCGCGCTGGCCAGGACGCGGCCGTGCACCCGGCGGGCGAGGGCGCGGCTCCGGCCACGGCCGTCCAGAGGGCAGGGGTGCGGGGGTCCCTGGCCCGACAGGCAGGGGAGGGACTAGCTCGCTTCCGCCCCCTGGCCGTCCGTTCGCTTGGCGGGCGGCGCCATAAATAGCGGGGGCCGGGCGGCCTCGGCCAGTGGCTGCTCGGGCTGAGGCGACGCGCTGCTGCTGCTGCTGCTCGGCGTCGAGGAGCGGCCTGACCCCCGGCAGAGCCACCAGCCGAGCAGGCCCAGCGCACCGCCACCGCCCGCCATGCGCTCCACCTTGGCCTCCGAGAGCGCCCTGTGCGCGGGGCCGCTGCACGCCTGGCCCTGGTTCGACATCGGAGGGAGCGCTGTCATTGCCGTCGGCCCAGGTAAGACCGGGACGCCCGAGGAGGAGGAGGGGGCTCCGCCGGGGCCGTTTCGCCTGGCGCTCCAGGGGGGACGGGGGTTCGGGTACCCCGCGGGGCCTCGCGGTCTGGGCGCCGGATAGCGGGCTCGGTCGGGGCGCGGCGGCGGGGCATCTGCCTCGCGGAGAATTCGCCAAGGAGCGCGGGAAGAAGGCGCCCAGCCGGAGAGTGGAGTCCCCCGACGGCTTCGCTCCCGAACTAGACCGCCGCCAGCCGGCTCTCCAGCGCGCTGCAGATGTGCCACCCGGCGCCCCTGAGCCGATGGGCTTGCGGGCAGAAGAGCAGCGGCGCAACCGGGGTGGGGTGGGGTGCTTGGGTGCTCAGCCCATCTTCCTCCGCCCGCAGAAGGGACTCCCTCCCCCTCCGCTCCTTGCTGGCAGAGGAGGAGGGCTGGAGACTGATCACTGGGGCAAAATGCAATGGCAACCTTCAGCTTTGCTGGGTCCTGAATGGGCGCTTTGAGCGGGCAGCCTCTGCTAAGGGGGCACAGAGGGTCCCCCAGAAGGAGGCCTGTTTGGACTTAGAGGAAGGCGGAAGAGAAGCTCGGGGCTGAACTGGGGGTCCTTCATGCTCTCCAAGCTTGGCTATTTCCTTGCAGATGTTCCCTTCCAACCTAGGTAACATCATCATTAGAGGAAGATTTGAAGCCTGTGTGCTTGAATATGATTCCAGGGCAAAGAGAAATCATTCGTGGGTGGGGAGCCCCTTCTGAGCTCCCTCCTTATGGGCTCATTTTACGAGGCTGAAATTGGGAAGTCAAAGGTGCAGCTTATGGGTGTGATGAAAGGCCCCTTTAGCTGGCTGCATACAATTCAGTCTTCCTCAATACCAACCATTCAAGAGGAAATGTTTGATTTTTTCCCCCTTGATTGGGCAAAATTAAGTGACTTTCGCCTTTGGAAGGCTTGGATGCTGCAGTGGGACATCCATAGAAAACCTGACTTGCCTAATGAGTACCATTTTTACTTTCTTTTTCGATTGAGCCAAATGCCATTTAAATATTCCCTAAGCGACATCAGAGCAAAATTAGAAACTGATCTTAAAGATAAATGTAAGAAATAATTAAAACCATGCTGTCATATTATATGATGCTGGGATATACTCAGCCAAAGGAAGACGAGACATGTGAAGTAGAGCCCCCATATCCCGTCCTACGGCTCCAGCCAGTCAGTTGTATCAATCAGTTGCTTTTTTTTCCTTAAATAAAGGTGACGCCCCCAACTTTTGTGCGTGTTTGTTTGTACTCAATATGAATTATCGAAAAGGGGTGGTGGTGGAATTGTCAATATATTTATTTATTGTAGAATTTACTCGCTAAGACAGGGTTCCCCAACACGCGACCTGTGGACCGGCGCTGGTACACGGCAGGCCAGAAACTGGGCCACACCAGCAAGCAAAGTCCGCCCACAGGATGCAGGGAGCGTGCCAAACCTCACCCCCCCTCCCCCCAGTCCACGGGAAAACCTCTCTCCTAGGAACCGGTTCTGGTGGCCAAAAGGTTGGGGGTCACTGCACTAGGACGATGGTGAGGTTGCTATTCAGAATGCTTCTGCCTCCTGTTCCCCCTGCTCTGCCCTCTGCGATGGGCTGAGGTTGAACTTGGCTCTTTCAAGAGGAATGGCGCAGCCTTCGACCCTTTGGGGCTCTCAGCGTTCTTCCACCTGCCTTTGCCTGGCCTGACAGTCCAGAACACCCGGAAAAAGGAGTGGAGCAGGGAGGAAAACGGCTGGTGACATTTCTCCTGCTGGAGCCGGCCCACAAAGCGAAAGTTGCCATTGGCCTGTTGAAAGGCCTCCGCTTTGGAGGTGACCCTTGTGGCTGGGCTCGGATGGAGACTCATCGGAGTAACCTGTGCTTGGCCTAAGCTGCCAAGAGGGGGGCTGGTGCAGGGCCAGCTCCACTGCTGATCCTTTTGCCACAGCCGAGGGTCCTGGGCGTGTGGAATCGCACAGACGGAATCCAAAGGACACGCCGGCAGCTCCTGACCCCTCCCATTCAGTCTCTGCCCTGGAGGTGGAAGGGGCCCCATGAGAGGCAGCAGCCGGGACAAGAATGAAGAGCTTGCTGTGGGTGCAGAGGGTAGCTCTGGGTGGAGCCCAGCAGGTGGAAGGGAGACCACCTGCTGGGCCCAGAAAGCACAGCCCTGCTTTTGTCCGAGTCCTCTCCAGCAGCGGAAACCCTGTTCCTGGGCAAGAGGCTTTTGGGGGGGAGGGGAGGAGCAGTTTGTTTACTGCCAGTTTTTATTTCTGGCCGTTGCCCGATGCTCTGGGATTTTATTGTTTGCTTTGTGGGTCAGAACAGCGATCAGGAGGGGCACCTGGGGCGTAACAAGCAGCAAGCGAGGTCTTTAAAGATGCCTGGCGCTGGGGACAGAGGTTGCTTCAAGCTGCCACAAGCCTTCCCGCTTGTGGCAGCTTTGAGCAACTAACAGGGTTAGTTAACTAACAGAGTTAGTTGCAGCAACTAACAGGATTACGGTTAGGGTAACCCTAACCCCTGAAAGGCAAAGGGGGGGGGTCATCCTGCAGGTCTTCCTGGCTGCGGAAGAGCATGGACAGGCACAGCTGTCTGCAGCTGGAGGCAGGGAGGGTTTATCCCCAGAGCCCTGGACCCGAGGAAGGCAGAGGGCGAGAAGGGGGGGGGGCAAAGGAAGGAATCACAGCTGTGCAGGGCCTTGGAGCATCTCAGCCTTTTCCTAAGTCAGCCAGGGCCGTATCCCCTCTCCAGCACGAAAGGCCGTGTCATTTAGAATTTTTGTACGTCTGCTTCTTTTAAATAATCAGCACAGGAAACAAAAACCCATAACCAAAATAAAAAAAAATATCCCAATGCAAAGAAGGAAATCCAAGGCCCCGTGTGAGCGCATCCTGATCCTAAGGATGGGCAAGAGGGTTGAGGTGGTTCTACAGGTGCGGATTAGGCATACCTGCCCAATCCCAAAGGGTTGCACCAAGGAGCTGCCCACCCTGTCGGATCCGGTGCAACAGGCAGAAATGTCTGCTTTCTTCAGGTATCAACCCCCCCCTCTCAATCGCTTATTGCCAAGACTCCTGCCTTTCCTCCTCCTCCTCCTCCTCGCTTTACCTCCACCTGGCCAAGGGCAGTACAAAAGTGAAGAATGAGTGTGAGGCTGGAGCTGAGCTCCTTCCTGAGCTGCCATGTCTGGCTTGGCCTCTGTGTCCGCCGCTGTCCTCCTGCTAGGGATCCTGCTGGGGGAAGCATCTCAGGAAACGTGGGGAGTTGGCCCTGAATCTCCTAGGCTGTTGACAGATTTGCATTCTCTTCTGCCTTATTTTTCCACATGGTGGCTGGAAAATGATTTACCTCCCGACTCGTGACTGCCGCCTATTAGGAAACATCTGCTAATCTCTCCCAGCCCCTGAATAAAGCCACCATTTCAAAATCAAACGTTTTAATCTAAACCAATTCGTCCAGAGTTCTACCATCTAGCTCTGGCACTCTGTATGTAGCGTGTGCGCCTTCAAGTCAGGGCTGACTCTGAGCAACTGACAAGTCACTGCATTTTTCTTGGCAAGGTTTTTCAGGAATGGTTCACCATTGCTCCTTCCTAGGGCTGAGAGAAAGCCACTGGCCCAAGGGCACTGGCCTGGCTTAATGCTTAAGGCAGGGGCGGAACTCAAGGCCTTCACCACTACACCAAACTGGCTCTAGAGCAGGGTTTCTCAACCTTGGCAACTTGAAGATGTCCGGACTTCAACTCCCAGAATTCCCCAGCCAGAGTTGAAGTCCGGACATCTTCAAGTTGCCAAGGTTGAGAAACACTGCTCTAGAGCATACTGGAGCCATTTCTGCATTTCTTTTGTGTGTGGTTGAGATTCCTGCGCCCTTATGGTTGCAAATCATGGTTTATGGCTGAAGCACGTGTGAAGCAACCACTTTGGCTTGTAGTGTTGCTGATCTGTGTATTTGGGTTCAGCCGGGTTTGGCCAGGTGAGCTTTAGAGTGGCTATTCGCAACTGCTCTCCAGATGCGTTGGATCACAATTCCCATCTAACTGGATAAACTATTCCGTGTGTATAGAACCTTCTGTAGTTAACAAACAAATGTCCTTTGTGGAAATGCAATTTATGCATAGCAGCATTAAAATATTATAAATTTAACAGTATACTACTAGAGGAAAAATGAAGCTTCCACGGCCTGCAAAAGATTTTAATGGCATCATTTATTGAACATTCTTAATCTGGTTACTGAATTAACCCAGGTTGCTGGTTCAGACAATATACAGAGCGGTAAAGTAACAAAAGGGAGTTTCACAACCGAGTCAAAATCTCACAACCCAGCTAAGGCGACAGGCACCGAGTTAGTGCCAAGAGGTGGAAATGCAGGCTTGCCTTCGTTCACCTGGCTGAGCAGGATTTTGCGCACAGCCGTAGCATTTGTGGCTGCCCCGGTTGTTTTTGCCTGGCTTCCCAGAAGTGGAGCAAAGTTGAGAGAAAGGCAGCCCAGGTAGCCAAAGCGGAGGCGGCTCCCGAGGAAACCGCCCAAGACAGAAAAGCCTCCCGCGGGCAGAGTGCCCTCGGCGGCGGGAGTCTTTCAGAAAGGGCAACCAGGATTCGGGGGGGGGGACCCAGAAAGGGCATTAAAAGCCCCCCCCCCCCTGGACGGAAAGGAGGGGCTGATAAGCATTTCCCCCGGCTCCCTGCCTCCCCCACCGGGGCGCGGCTGCTGCTGCTGCTGGGCGGACGCTGCCGTCGGGTGGGCCGGGGTCTAGGCTGCTCTCCTGGCTGTGACCCTTCGCTTCCAGCGCTTTCAAGACGGCCTTCCCGTCCCCCCAGCCTGGGACGCAGGTTGGGTGCTTGACTGCGTGTTGCGGCCGCTGAACGAGTCGGACTCGACGGCGCGCCCTGGAGGAGGGGCGCTCCGACCTGGCTCTACGACCCCCCCTCCCACTTGGGCGCCACGCCTCCCTACCCAGGCCCCGCCCCTTTGGCAAGAGAATCTTCCCTCGGCTCCGCCCTCTCACCTCCCCCGGGGGGGGGCACCGAGCAGGCCAATTACTGCGCCTCTCCCCCCGAGACCCCTCCCCGGGTTTTAGGGGCGCAAGCGCAGAAACACTGTTTTGCGTTGTGATCCCGGCCTCCCCGCAGGCAGGGCAGGCCCGAGCGCATGCGCATCCCGTTTCCCTCTCGGTGCGCAGGGGTCGAAGGATCCCGAAGGCCGAGGTTTTCCCCACATTCTCGGGCTGAGCGCATGCGCCTTGCGCTCGTCGCCGCTTTCTCGGTCTCCCTCCGGCCGCCGCTCGCGCTCGAAGCCGGGCGGCGCACGCGCAGTGCTAGGAACGAGGGGGCGGTCCCGCTGGGCGGCAGCCACCGGATTCCTGTCAGGAGCGGCGGCGGCGGCGGCGGCGGCTGGAGTGGCGCCCGCGGAGCCGCTTCTTCGTGCGCCCCCGCAGCGGCGATGCCCTCGGACTTCATCTCTCTGCTCAGCGCTGACCTCGACCTCGAGTCGCCCAAGTCCCTCTACTCCAAGGGTGAGTCGGCCGCCGAGGCCGCGCAGGGCCCGCTCCGCAGCCGGCGCCGTCCGGGCCGGGTTGCGGGCGGCCGATCGGTGGGAGCCTGGCGGCAGGCCGGCGCGAGCCCCAACGGCCGCAGGGCCCGCCTGGGGCCCCGGAGGCGCTTGCCGGGAGCAGCCGGGGGCGGTGGGTGCGCGGAGGCCTCGCTCGGTAACCGCCGGGGGGCGTCCGAAGGCAGAAGCCGCCTCCCCGAGGGACGAAGGCGGCTCGGAGGCGAAGCGGGATCTGGCTGAAGGAGGCCCGGTTTCTTGCCGTGCCTTCCTTCCTTCCTTCCTTCCTTCCTCTGGCGCCGGGAAGCGGAGCCGGGCGGCACAAATACACGAGGCGGAAAAATGAGCCGGCTCAGTGGCGGGTGGCTCTGGCCGAGGCTTCCCCGCAGGGTGAAAGAGAGGCTGGATGCGAAAGAGGCGTGAAGGGCCCCGATGGCTGGGACGGCCGCTGGCGGCCCTCCTTCCTTTCCCCTCGCCTGGCTGAAGAAATAAACCCAAACTCTCACGGAGTCCTTGGTGCTTGGGAAAAAGGAAAGACCGAGGCTGCTGGTTGCGCTTGTAGTTAGAGAAGATCCAGTACAGTGTTTCTCAACCTTGGCGACTTTAAGTCCTGTGGACTTCAACTCCCAGAATCCCCCAGCCAGCTGAGAGAGAGAGAGAGAGAGAGAGAACTGTGCTGGCTGGGGGATTCTGGGAGTTGAAGTCCACAGGACTTAAAGTCGCCAAGGTTGAGAAACACTGATCTAGTAACCAAAAAAAGCCCCATTAAAATTCTATTTAGGGGTGTAATTGACTATAGGTTAGCAGGAAGTGGGCAATCTTAAAGCATGGGTTGCAAATGTAAGATAGGTTAAATAGTTGAAAATGCCTGTTATTAACAGAAATTGTGTAGACAAATACATGTTGTGTATTACTGTTTTTGCTCAATACTGCTTCAATCAATTCTAGCAGTAACCAGATTGTTATGAAGCTGTTGATTTATCCCAATTACCTGAAGCTTTGAATGTGGGAAGCTTATTTTCAAATTGGAATTAGTGTGGGTATTTTTACCACACTAGTAAAAAAAAAATTGTTTACATTAGCTGTTTGTGGTGCACAGGAGGCTTGTGAACGGATAAAGTAGTGCTTGACTGTCTTCCTAAGACTATTTTGTCATTTTTGTTATGCATACTATTCTTAGTTTCCTTTTCCATATAATATACTTTAAAAGTCTCTTATTACAGATAGTTGTTAAATCTTTAGCAAAAAGTTACTCTGACAATCACAGATAACCTTTTATTTAATTTAGATCAATGATAGCAATTATCATATAAGCACGTGGTTGTGACAACCAAGCAAATATACGTAATCTTACAATGTATTTGCTTAAATAATTCTGAAACAATGATAGTAAATATTATTCAGGTAGAACATCCTAAGTAAACCTAAATCAAAATGCTGATTGTAGCAAATGCATTGAATGTTGAAGTATTAGTCTTTTTGTAAATAAACACAATTTCAATATTTTTCATGTAAATATTTTAGGTAAATATTTTTAAATACATCATAGTTTCTTTAACATTCTTCTCAGTTTCTCATAATAAAATAGCAGGCGCCTTGTTATATGAAAGGTAACAAAACTAGTGAGAATACATGCAATTAGAAAGAAGTGAGATTTGAAAGTTTATGTAACAAATACATGTGTGTGCATGCACACATACATCATATATGTAGCATTTTATATACAACATACACAGTATATAAATTCCCTTCTCACCTTTGTGGGTGATGTGTGTCTTCCTCAATCTGGGCTCCTCTACCAGAGACCTGGGAGTTTGAGGGTTCTGTGCAGTATCTTAGCTGTTCTTAACACTGGACTCCTCTGGGGAGAAAGCTCTGAGGTTGTTTCTGGGATCTATCGGAGCCTCTCACAGCCCCAAGTTCTAGCATTGCTGGATAGCTTTGGTCTTTCCACATCCTCTAGTTCAGGGTTTTTGAACAGGGGGCTGATTCATGGTCCCTCACATTGTTGCCCCCCCCCAAACCAGCTGGGTGGGCAAGGCTAGGTGGTCATGTGATTGGGTGGGTGTGGCTAGATAGTCATGTGACTGGGTGGGCATGGCCAATTTAGCAGTTCATTTTGCCTTTGTCCTTGTTGTACTTGCTCAACCCAAGGAATCTATTTACTTAACCCCCCCACCACCCCCCCAAAAAAAGGGAAAAAGAGCGCAAACTTTCTTGCTACTTCATTACAATAGCAGCTTCAGGCTCCTTAAAATAGGCCATTAAAAACAACAACAACAACAACAGGCTTTCCTTCAAAATAACTCCTGATCATATGTTTCAGATGACCACACAATAAACCAGACTGAGAACTGCTCCAGTTAAGACTGCAACTAAAAAACCCCGATGGGCATTGAGAGACATTGGAAGCGGGCGGAAGAAAGCGAGACTCAATGCGCACACGCGCGCACACACACATACACACACAGCGCCTCCAATGGTGAATTAAGGAGGGATAATGGTTCCTCAGACTGTTGGGGGCCAGATGATAGTTTGGAAAAAAAAACCGTGAACAAATTTCTATGAACACTGCACATATCTTCATTTTGAGGATGCCTCCTCTAGTTCCTACTTCAAGCTCTGGTACTTCTCCATCTTCTCATACTCCTTCCTGATGTTGCTGTCACTTGACATTGTTACATCTCTCACTATCACTGTCTTCTGGTCCTCGTCTACTACCATGATGTCTGATTTATTTACTAGAATCTGCCTGTCTATCTGGATCTGGAAATCCTACAGGGTCTTAGCTCTCTTATTGTCCTCAACCTTCTGTGGAATCCCCCATCTGTATTTGTGAGGGTCTGGCCCATACCTTGTGCAGATGTTCCTGTACACAATGTCAGTTTCTTGGTTATGCTGTTAGTGTAAACTCTTCCTGCCTGCTGCCACCATGTGTTGGACTGTCTCTGAGGACTCTCTGCGTAGCCTGCCCCTTGGGTTCTGTCTAGCGTGGGAGACCTCTGCTTCTGCGGCTCTGGTTCTTAATGCCTGTTCTTCCACTGCTATGATCAGTTCTTTGGTGATGTGTTTTTATTCAGCCCTTTCCTGCCACTGGTAGGATTTCCCAGAGTCTGGCACCCCAGCTATCTGTCCAAAGTACACCTCATCGGGATCTCTTTTGTCATGGCAGTTGTTCTGCTTGATCTCACTCTGCATGGGTGAGTAGGTGTGACATTTGTATATATTTAGCATAACATTCTTTCACCCTTTTGGGTAACAATAAAAAAGCAATGCAAGATATTTTAAAGCATGTCTGTCTTTTTATCTAGAAGGCTTATCTGATTGATTTTATTTCCTTCTGTTGGAAACATCAACCCAATTTAAAAATAGACTAAAGGAATAATGTGGTGCTTATCTAAGTATTCACTGCAATGCATACTTCATCTTCATTGTCATGTGCTTAAGGCAATATATAGTGTAATCCTCTTGGGTCTTACAATAAGCTTATAAAGTAGATTCTGGTAAGAGACGGGTGACTCTCGGGGAGCCTGATGGCTGGACGGAGTCTTAAATCAGATGGTGCTAGTTTGATGCTTGCACTGCTTTGGTCAGTTGCAAGAGTTGATATAGCAAACTAAATAATGCAGAAAATGCATTAATATGATTTATACTGCAAATTCATTTTGTGGCATTGACTTGGTTTTTAGTATAGAGCTATAGAAATATAGTATATATAAAGGTAAAGGTTCCCCTCGCACATATGTGCTAGTCATTCCTGAGTCTAGGGGGCGGTGCTCATCTCTGTTTCAAAGCCAAAGATCCAGCACTGTCCAAAGACATCTCTGTGTTCATGTGGCCGGCATGACTCAATGCCAAAGGCGCATGGAATGCTGTTACCTTCCCACCAAAGGTGGTCTTTATTTTTCTACTTGCAATTTTTATGTGCTCTCGAACTAGGTTGGCAGAAGCTGGGACAAGTAACGGGAGCTCGAGCTTGTTCTGTTATGCGGTGCTAAGGATTCAAACCGTTGAACTGCCGACCTTCTGATCGACAAGCTCAGCGTCTTAACCACTGAGCCACCACGTCCCCTAGATAGTATAGTATATATATTTCCTGGCAAATCCATAGGGAAGAAATGTAGGTACTGACAGATGTTATTTTCCTGGGCTCCAAGATCACCACAGATGGGGACTGCAGCCAAGAAATTAAAAGGTGCTTGCTCCTGGGGAGAAAAGCTATGGCAAATCTAGACAACATACTAAAAAGCAGAGACATCACCCTGCCAACAAAACTGCATATAGTCAAGGCTATGGTTTTCTCAGTTGCAATGTATGGCTGTGAAAGTTGGACCATAAGGAAGGCTGTGCGCCAAAGAATGGAGGCCTTTGAAGTATGGTGCTAGAGAAGACTCCTGTGAGTCCCTTGGACTGCAAGGTGATCAAACTGGTCAGTCCTAGAGGAGATCAACCCTGACTGCTCTTTAGGCCAGACCCTGAGGATGAGACTCAAATAATTTGGCCACCTAATGAGAAAGAAGGACTCACTGGAGAAGAGCCTAATGCTGGGGAGGATTGAGGGCAAAAGAAAAAGAGGACGACGGAGAATAAGGTGGCTGGATGGATTCACTGAAGCAGTAGATGTGAGCTTGTATGGACTCCAGAGCACGTTAGAGGTCAGGAAGGTCTGAAGGAATGTTGTCCATGGGGTCGCGATGGGTCGGACATAACTTCGCAACTAACAACAACAGCATAGAAGGAAGGTTGTAAGTTCAAAGATGTAGCAGGAAACCAGGACATTCATTTATCTTGGCTGCCACAGTAGATACAAAACTATTGGCTTTTCTACACCTCATTTTGCATTGCATCTGTTATCATTTATATCTCACATTATAATCATGGCAGCACCATGAATTAAAAAAAAACTTGTATGTTAACATATTTTTAGGAATGTACAAAATTACTGGGAAACATTAAATGTTCTTGTTTTAGACAAGTTTAGACAAGTTTAATTTAGCAATTTATATGAATAATTGATCCCTGATTCAGTTGCTCATAACTGTAGCTTTCATATTTTGAAAAGATAAATACAAAAACCAAATACACAAGCATTCCTGTCTAACCAAGAACTGTGGCATGGCAGGGAAATAGCACTGATGGACGTTCTGAAGGAGACTGTTTACTACCAAACAGACTATATAAACTGAGAAACACTTCAGTAATAGCAAATCTATTTATAATCATCTCTACTGAGAAGTTGGCAAGGACTTTCCAAGTATAAGCTTTATTGGAGAACAGAAAGGGGATTGGACGGGATCCGAATGCTTCGGCATTAGGTGATGCACCTGGTAGTTTGCCGTAGCAAGGTGGAACCATCGGATTTCTCAATCTCCTTAATCCCCAGCTTAATTCCAGAGACACGAGAGAGATTTGGCATGGCTCTCAGCAGGTGCGGAGCCTAGCTGATCTTGATGGCCCAAATAAAAAGGGTGGCATTTCTCAGCTGATTGGAAGGGAGACTACAAGGACATTTCAGGGCTTCACTCTGGGAAGTTGAGAAATATACCTTGGGAGAAGGCAATAGAAAACCTGCCAAGAAAATTAGCAATGAAAATTTATAAAGTCACCATAAACTGAGCTCAGATCAAAAGCGAGTCTCTCTGTTTATCAAATTTATATGCTGTTTTCATCTCACAGTGTGTTTTTTATGTGTAAGAAGGCTAGCAGTAGATCATGATTAGAATATGGTTGATTCTTGGGCCAAGGTTCTAAAGTCTTACTTTCCATTTTTTTAATCCAGCAGCATTTGTTGGAGTTTTGCAAAATTCAGACTTGCCACTAGTTTAATTGAGAAATGGCAAATAGGTACTGTACACACGAAAGCAAATAGAAATTGTTTGCTTAATTCCAGGATTGGAAATTAGGAGCTCCCTCAAATCTGGTGCAGGGGAGTAGATGTTCCAGTTTCATTATTAGGAATGAAAGAATTGATTTACTGTTACATATATTAGACAGAAATCCTGATAGTATTAGCAGTTATTACAACTGGGGAATATTTAATGTGTCTGTCTGTCCTTAGATCTCTGTCTTGACATTAAAGATACTCGGCCATTTCCCATGCTTCTCCAAACTGCTTTCCTGCTACATCATATGCCTTCCATACTGGAACAGTATAACAAACTTCAGAAAAGTTTATTTTTGTTAAATCCTTAGAGCATCCTCGGTTAAACCAAAGCACACAATTGTGTATTGATAGTAAACAGTGTTTTGATAAGTAAATTTGCAAATGAAGAACACTAAGTAAGAAATCAACATCCGGGTTCTGTTCTTGGACCACAGCTTGTGCATAATTGTTTGTGAAGAATAACTGATAGGGAGTAGAAATAGAAGGGCCATCGATCCAGCCATCCATTTCTTCCCTTTAGAAGACCCAGGCTGGTTAAATAGCATTCTCTTTCTATATTTCCCCCCATAACCACCATTATATGGTTCATTGTACCTAGAAATAATTTGATCTTCCATGATTGAGGGAGAACTTCAGTCTTGGTCTCAAGTCCAGTACCTTAAAGGCTACCCAGCATTGTTCACCTTTGTCATTGCTGACCATTTCTTCGTGTTTAAATAGGATTTTTTTTTAAATTGCAAGTGGTTGCATTCATGGTGTAGGTTTCTTTTTTTTAGTTCTGTAGGCCACATGTGTCTAATTATGGAAACAAAAGAGATCAGGGAAAAAAGGAGAATTAACTTCTTGCCACATATATTTGGCCCTCACTCAAGCAGATGGATTTATTTTAAATCCTTCAAGCAAATGAAAATGGGAAATGCCTGATTAAAAAATGCAATCAAAGAATAAAGGGTTGCTCTATCTTTCAAGTCTAACAGTAGTAGGCTTTGTACCAGCAAAGTTTGGAAATAAGGTAATAATAGAACTTCTGTGGTTTTGTTTTGAAACTTTGGTATTCTTATAATAAGGCCCGGCCTTTTTGAAGTTCTCTGTACAGAATATCACAAGTTGCCGTATTTTAATTCCACTATCTGGAAGTAAATGAGCTTAATTCATCAAGGAACAGTAGAAAAAGATGCCTGGTTACATGTAGAATGTCCCCCCCCCAATATTCCTGGCTGCTGCAATCCTTTCAAAGGTTAATGTACAACCAGTATCTTTTCCTGCAATTTTGCCAAACATGGCGAGATCTTCACTTGAAGCACCATAATAGAAAAAAGAATATTGATTTGCTAAATGGCAGCAACAGTTGACCGAATAAATATTATCTAATAATTGCTTCTGAGCTCAATTAAGTCAGCAAGTTGTGGGAAGGAATAGTTACTGTCTAGCAGAAGCTTATAAATATTGGCTTGGCTCACTAATGGCATTCTTTGTGATTGTCACCTATCCTCTTTTCGCTTGTATCCTCAGTCATGCAGTGTGGACTTTGGAAAAGGCAGGATCATCTTTCATTTATGCAGGGCTTTAAGAAGATAATGTTTAAAGGCAGCCCTCCTGCCGTTTGTTTCTTGCTTGGAAATCAAAATGGAAACAGAACATAAAAACATTGAATTGAATACACTCATCCCGAGGAGCTGGTGAACGCATTTGTGAATCCTTGTGCTCAACCTGTGGTTTATGATCCATCTAGTGATCAGAGTAGAATAAAGATTTACCACGAATATCTCTGTATATTCCTTAAAAGAATGTACTATAATGGTATAAACTGGACCTAGGACAAAACGCTGAAGCGTGAAACATTTTTTATGTGGGATTTGTAACATTCATATTTAGTTCAAACTTTTTCTGAGAGTTATGATACTAATCTGATCCATCAAGTGGAAAAATGAATTTTATGAGAAATGTTGCATTCTTCCCTTCAGTTTTATTTTCCAAATGGTATAACGTTTTAATTTGGGTAGCCAAGCTACCCAAAGTGAAAAATAGGTTGAACATTTCTACACCTGGTGTGGTTGTGTCATGGAACTGTGATACTGAAGGAAACAAGGAAAATGTTTCCACCAGGAAAAAATATTTTGGGTGCTGTGGTGGTGATTGTTTCATTTCTCTCTCTAAAGAGTAATCTTTCATCTTGTGCAGAGTAGGTGAGGTGGGCAGGATCCCCCCTGCAGCCGTTGCTGTTCAGCGGCTGAGCTTAATTATCTGTCCTTGGTCAGCATGCAGGGCACCAGTCCACATTTTGCTTCCATACACTGAAGTCTTGTACAGGGGTTTATTTAATAATATTGCATGGAGAAAGTAAGTAAAGCTAAACTGAATGCTCCTTGTTCCTGTTGATTTGAACCACAAACTAACTCCAGGCTTTGCTTCTGAGTCAGACTCAAAGAACTACTGGCATTTCTACCGTACTTGGAAGGGGACCTAGAAAGTACTCCATGCATGTGCAAATTGCACATGGAGACTGTAGGAACACAATAACAACAGTGATAGTTGTTATATTAAATTATTGGTAAATTTTTTACAATTGAGAATAGGACAGATTGATACAATAAACCAAAATAGGCCTGTATGATCATGCTAATGATCTAATTCAATAAAGCTCATTAAAATAGGCAGAACATTATACTGTATACATAAATGTTAAAAAATGTCCTAAATAATTGCTTGCTTAGATAGCATTAGCAATAATACTTAGACTTATATACCCCTTCACAGTGCTTTACATCCTCTCTAAACAGTTTACAGAGTCAGCCTCTTGCCCTCAACAATCTGGGTCCTCATTTTACCCAACTCGGAAGGATGTAAGGCTGAGTCAATCTTAAGCCTGGTGAGAGTCAAACTGCCAAACTGCTGGCAGCCGGGGATCAGCAGAAGTAGCCTGCAGTACTGCACTCTAACCACTGCGCCACCGCAGTGCATGTGGCATGGGATCAAAATAATCACATTTCCAGACTCAGATTATTTTTTTGTGCAACAGGAAACTAGTTGTAGATTAATACACATATTGAGGGAACACTTCATGAGAATCGGATTGTAGAAAACAGAATATGATAGAAAGTAGAACATAATTCTGTTCCACAAACTTTTATTTTTCTGGCACAAAGCATAATTAGCTCTCTGATATTGAGGAGTAAATATATAAATATATGAAATATTGGATCAAAGGTATTTGGTAATGCTTTTAATTGTCAGACGGCAATTTTTGCTTTTATTTATGATGCAAAAATATGTATCTTTGTTCTTCTATAGGCTTAAAATATGCATGTTTCTTAACAATTCTAGTTTTACAAATGGGAGACTAGTGACCACTGCCTTTATTTCCCTTATTTATGTTTTGTTATTAACTAGCATTTAATTACAAACATTTGATTTGGATCATAAATGCCTCTATTTCTCGTTGGCAGAATCAGTCTATGATCTCCTCCCTAAGGAGCTCCAGCTGCCACCTTCCAGAGAACTCTCAGTAGCATCCATGAGTCAAACCAGTGGGGGCGAAGTGGGTTCGCCCCCTCCGGGCGTAGTTGCTGCTGGTAAGTACTTCCTTTGGCTTAGATTAAGATTTTAATACGTATGAATATTATTGAACACATGAGCAGTGCTGGAAAAGTTTTCATATGTGTGTGTGTGTGTATGTATATATATATATATGTATATATCTATATGTGTATGTATGTATATGTATATACACATACATACATACATTCATACATACATATATACATACATACATACATACATACATATATAGGAGCAACACTGGTTATGTTATTGCCCACTTCATCGTCTTCTCCAATGGTCCTTGCATGCCTTTTTAAAATGTGGTAATTACTAAATTATAAATGTGATGGAGTTTTAAATGTACCTCCAACACATTATTTTTGTTAGAGAAGAATTAAAGGGAATCAAAGTACTAGCTTTAATTAAATCATATTTCTTATAATTTGAACCGAGGTGGCGCAGTGGTTAGAGTGCAGTACTGCAGGCCACTTCAGCTGACTGCTAACTGCAGTTCAGCGGTTCAAATCTCACCGGCTCAAGGTTGACTCAGCCTTCCATCCTTCCGAGGTGGGTAAAATGAGGACCCAGACTGTGGGGGCGATATGCTGACTCTGTAAACCGCTTAGAGAGGGCTGAAAGCCCTATGAAGCGGTATATAAGTCTAACTGCTATTGCTATTGCTATGAACGTTTAGTTACTTAGGAGTTATATAAAGTGACATCAGCTAAATAGAATTTAAAATTACCATAAATTAAAATAAACTGAGAAATAATTTGAAAGAGTCTCCTACTTAATGTAGGCTTTAAAATCTTTTCTCCTATTTTTTGTTTTTATTTTATATTAGAGACTTCTGGAGGGAGTTGCCTGGTGTAAGCTGTCTTGGACAGTTTTTATCTTGGAATCATATATTTGGAATAGACTTTTTCATAGTTATATTCCAGATTCTCTCCACAAAGCTGTTGCCAGAATTTTGCAACCTTCTGCTTGATTTTTGAAAGTATAACTTGAGTGAAGGGTAAATACTTTGCAGCACTGCTCACTGTTAATGTATTTGATTTTTTTTTCCTCATGCAATCTGTGGATTTAAGAGTAGATTAGGAAGACTAGTCATTAAATTCAAAGATTTCAGTAAAAAAAGTTCTGAAGCATATTTTCATTTGACATGTAAAGCTAATTAGTTAAAGAGAAAAACAGCTGCAAGAACTTTGGAAATGCTAGCATTTTAAACCCACAGATCTTTAATGTTTTTCATGTTTGAGCTTATTTTCAAGCATTTGAAAAAATGGCTTAGGAGAACTAGTTGTCTGTTACTTGTCAGCTTTGTTTGTCTGAGTCAGTCCAATTGCTTTTAAAAACAATGTGTGAGTTCTTTCTAAAGAAATCGAGTATGCAGTAGTAGATTCTTCTTTGTTACTCCACACATTGAGCAACAAATTGTTTCCAACTACATGTAATGTAGTTGTAGAGTAGAACATAGTTGTGTATGTAACAGAAGATTTTTCAGTACTACTTTCCAGATATTTGGCAGATTTATTATAATATTGGTTAAATTACTTGACCAAGTGGAAGCTTTTATTTAATGCCTTTATTATACTCCCTAAAATATGGGATTTAGTAGTAATAATCTTGGTCTGCTTTTAAAAAAAGATAATATATTTATATAGCAGAGCTAAACATAGGAAGTAGAAAATTAACTTACTATAGGCTGGCTTAAAAATTGCAACCTTGCCATGCAAAGAAGAATGAGCACAGATGATAAAGGATGAAAACTGGAGAACAAGAGAAATCTCCTATGAGGTATACTAATATATATTTTTTTAAAGTGGGGAGAGTTACAGCCATTTAAAAACAAAGAATAAACTGTACATTGTGTGTGATAGAGCAGGACCAAAAAGGCATATTTTTAAATGTTCAACTAACATTTGAATACTGTCAACTCTGCACTAATGACGTCTTAATGACAGTCATCTTCACATTTCATTTTGGTTACATTCAGAATCGTCCATCCTGACTCAGTTTTACTGGTGTCATTGACCCATTAAACAATGAGGACTGATGAGAACTATTTTCCATATTGAAGACTTAGCTTCTTTTGTTTTCTGCTTCCATAGCCATAAAGTGAGCCAATATCTGGTTGCAAGTCTGGTAGCCCCAGGTCTCTTTCATTGCTTTAATCAGGGATTCTGGAACACATCAACAGGTTACATAAAATCTGCATCAGTAAACTTCCGATTTCTTGAGGAACACGATTGGCTGAGCTCAAGCATGAGGTTCTGCAAGAACAGACTGCTAGTTTTGCTACTATTGATTGGCTTTTAATTTGCAAATCCATCTAAACCAGTTTAAAGCCAAGACATGGAAATTAATCTGTCAAGAGCACATTTAATTGTTTTAGCATGAGAGGAATGCTTCATGTTCATCATTCCAGATGCAAAGGGCTCTTTGATCAACGATCAACGATCAGTTGACAGCTGTTTTTACATGTTAAGCTCTAAAGAGATGCCTATGTCTCAAAGCCATAAAGGAGCATACATTGATACACTGTCTCGCCTTAAGGCTGCTCTGGCCGGTAGAACATCATGTAGGTCATGCTTGCTTCAGTCCCATGGATTTTATCACTTAAATTTCTAAAGAAGCCTCCACCAGGAACCAGTAGGGAGTGTTCTTCTTAGCATAGCCAGCTTGGCACGTCTGTGACGAGACGTATGCGGGCATAATTGTAATTTTTAAAAACCTCTCTCCAAAGTTGCTGGGGCTGTGCATTTATTTAATAATAAATATTGAATTGAAGTATATTCTTCAAATTGATGCCAAGTAATATCCCAAATGAGTCCTGCAAAGCTTTGCACTCTAATGGTGTTTCAAAAATTGGGAAAGCTTTGAAAGAGGAGAAAACAGCTGCCTCCAAGTGGTTTAATTTGTCTTGGAAATAAGAGCTCCTAATGGACAGAGAGATGCAGGACCTGAGATTCTCCCCAGTGCCTGCCGAGTAAAATAAGTTGCCCAGGGCTCAGGACACGCAGGGGTCTTACTCGGAGAGGTTTAGAGAGGGGTTTCTGTCCGTCAGGTATGGTTTCCTGAGCTGGACCTTTTGCTGCCATAAGAGCTGATATTTGGATAGAGACGTCAGCTATCAGGCTGCGCTGGAGTGAGTAGCGGTTGTTTTACCAACGCCTCCCATGTATGCTAAGGAAAAGGCTGCCTTTACAGCCATCAGAAAAGGGATGGGGGGAGTCAGTGTTTCTGTCCCTGAGGTATAATTGAGTAAACTAAGAATAGCACTTGGGTGGGAGGGGGGGGACTGGGGGAGGGAGGGGCCAGGGCTGCCCTCTCAAAGGATGCTGCTGTTGGCGTCCCATCGGCTGGGCCTAATGGCGGCAGCCTCCCGGGGCTCTCAAAGGGCTGAGGAGGGCTAGTCTGCTGCTTGGCTGCCTCTAATTATCATTTCTGATTGTCAGACTTCCTAGTCTGAATTGATGAACATGAACATCCGGTTAAAGTTGCAGGTAAGAAATAACAACCTGTGCACCTGTCAGTACAAACATTCAGTTATTCTCTGTGTGTCAAAGCAGAAGGAATCCTGGTCTGATTTCTTAAGGGCTCTTATGGCATGTAAACGTAATGGGGAATTTTAAACGGTTTGGGCTAAAGTGGCCAATCGATTCCGGATCTGCATTGAATGTTTAAAGTAAAGGAGGGGGTTGCTTTTTGATGTTGCCGGGATGCTAGTTGTTTTCTCTATTAATACCCTTAACTTGCATTCTAGCTTCGCCATTCAGAGACAGGCCTCGTGTGGTGGGTTGTGTGCTATCAATAGTGAAGAGACCCTTAACCCACCCAATCTCACCCAGGGTATAGGTCGGTCTCGTTCCAGACTTCTTCACCAGCCTCTCTCCCTTCCTTCCTTTTCATTTCCTTTTATAAAGAGTGGATTGACTTAAGTTGACCTCTGATAAAGCTTTTGACATGGTCTCAATCAATGAAGCTGGAGAAGATTAGGAAGCCAAAGTTGGCATGAAGGTATTGAAGCAGATTTGCAGCCACTTTGCCTGTGACTTTGACAGTACAAGGTCTGGTGTCCCCCTGTCTTTACTTCTTCACTGACTCTGGGAAGTCCCCTCGCCCAGGAATTGGGAGGAATTGTAGCCACCCAAAAGAAAGAAACCGAGGTCCCTAAAAGGTTGCCTGGATGGGGGGTTGCCTTTGACCTGCCCTGACCCCTGTTTTAGGGGATGCATTTCCTCTTTGGTCTCCTGAACAGTGAAGATACGTGGCAAATGCCTGCCATGCTTCCTTCATTGGCTGCTTGTGCACATATTGTTTTGCATGGAAATGCTCAGAAGGACACCCAAGGCGCCAGGCCCTGCCATCCCTACGTGCTGGGGAAAAGCAGTTGCAGTATCTTCTTTATCGCTAGGCTTATGCTTAGCACATTTTAAAATCTGGTGCCTTTGAAGGCCTCCCTCTCAGAGTGCCCTGAATTCTCCCAGAGAATGAAATGCTCATGCAGTAAACAAATGCTTTCAGCTTTGCCTAAAGATAGCAATTTTCCCTGTGCCTCCAAAGAGCCTATGAAAGGCAGATGGTTTTTTAAAAAGAAATGTAAGCCTTCCAAGAGGGAGGAAGACTATTACAGTTTACCTAGCAACCTGACCAGCTTCTCTGCTCCTGATTCCTGAGCTCTAAGATCTCAATCGCATTGCTATAAAAATGCACTGGGAGTCCAGATTATATACCTGGTCTCTGGAAAGCAGTGAAGGCATCTGTGAACAAGGCTCAGTAATGTTTGGAAGCCACTCTGGTTCCATAGTTGTAATACGGAACAGGTGCTTTTTGTATTCGACTAGGCTGTTTTGTTTTGCTGTCTGCTTGCCTAGAGCCAGAGTAATAACCTGAACAATGCTACTAAAATTGCTACTGTGCCCTTTTAAATTACACCGTTTGTTTCAGTTGCAGACGGATAGTATGAGAGCACCAAGATCTTTGGAGGATTTAATGATAAATAATTAACCATTTTATTGCCACAGTACTCATAAAAATATTTGGCACTTGATTATAATCGTAAAAAAGGATTTGGTGGCACTTAGCTATGTTGGTATGTAATCCCGCATTTCACAGAATGCATAACACTAACCCACCCAGCTTCAGTTTTATTAATAATGCAGTTTTGATCCTAGAAATTAACTTATGCCCTAGAAATAATATTAAACATTGGACTGCCCTGTATGCACCTGTATTTTAACAGTGGGAGATGGAGGTTTCCGATAACTCTTTTCCCAGATCCGGCCAATTTTTGGACATAATTCTTCACGAATATCAGGTTTGAAGAGACATTTTGACTCTCCTGATTTGGGATTAATTTGTTTTTGAAGCTGCTTTAGCATCAACTGATCAGTCAAGGTTTTGCTATGGCATAGTAAAGATGAATTCACGTAACACCCTATAGTTCTGCCATATGAAAAGTGAGCACTCATTCTCTGCTGAGGTGTATTCAGTCCCTTAAAATGAAGTCTCCTCGCAAACTTCAAATACAGCAGGAGGATATCACTCTCTTTTCTGCTTAATCCCCGTACAGGTAGTCCTCGATTTACAACCACAGTTGGGACTGGAACATATCTGTTGTTAAGCAGCGTAGTCATTAGGTGACTAATCATCCTGATTTTGCAACCTTTTTGCATTGTGAATCATGTCATTAAGTGAATCTGGCTGCCCCAATGGAATTTGCTTGTCGGAAGTCCCCTTGAAAGATTTTTAAGTGGCGATATTCTGGTCCCGGGACTTTGTGTGAATACCTGCCAATTGCCAAGCAGCCAAATTTTGATCATGCGACCGCAGAGATGTTGCAGTAGTCATAAATCACTTCTTCTGAGCTTTTCTAACTTCAAGTGGTCGTTAAACAAATGGTTATAAATTGAGGAATACTTGCATATTATAATTACTGTGCTTAATTGAAGTAACTAAACTTGCTCATTTTTTTAAGCTTTGAAAGCCTTTAATTTATATCTTGACATAGTTTATTATAAAATCAAGCAAGCAGTTTGTTTTATTTGCCCTAACCTGGGACACAGGGCTAACAAAATTTTACAAAAACAAAGCTGGATCTCTTGATTTCCTTTGTGTATAAGCAAAGTCATTTTTTTCCCCGTTTCAAATATCATGTAAAATAATATTTTGGAGAAGTTACTATTTATTTGTAATATGCTTCTCACTTTGTGTTAATATTGTTTAATAAACTTTAATAATCATTGTGTTTCTTGGAAAGATTTTTATTTTCATGTGAATTCCCTCTGTAGGGAATTAATCTGGCATAATGGTACTAATATGGATTTGGGTGTTTGTGCTAATTCCCCCTTTTAAGGAAGGAAACGGGTTGTCCTTTTCCAAAGGTGACAGTCTGTATCTCACTTAACCCGCAAATAAAAATGGATGCTGGGCTAACAGACTGGTCAAAACACCCCAGTCAGCATTTTGAACAGTTTACATCAGAGATGAGTTAATCGCCCTTCTTGCTCTTCTCTTATGTAGAAATTAAAAGATTGTTCACATTTTGCATGGGTTTTCCAACTTGTAGAAAGTATTGTTTATGCCAATGCAAGTTTACGGCATTCTTTCTGCATGTATTTCATAATTCACACAGATTACCTAATCAAAGTAAGCTGAATAGCTGAGTGAGTGAACAGTTAAAATATACATTTGCTCTGTTTAATAAAGATCACTTTAGAAATGTCAACTTATTCTAACTCAAAAGTGGCTGCAAATCAGCAATTATAGTCACTGAAACGGTTTTTAATTTTTCTAAGGAAAGCACTGCATTAATGCATGATATAAAAGATTTTTTTATAATTAAAATGCAGTTTTGAATGACTGAATTTTCCAATTTCAACCACTGCATTTGTTGAGGCACAAGCTGGAAAATGGAACTGGTATCAATCCGTGCTCTAGATTTTTTAGCAATTATCTGGCAATGGAATGAGGGATCCGGAGGTTCCCTCACAGATAAGGTTCCTCTGAATTAAAGCTAAAGTAGAAGATTGATATGATTTAATCTGTATTTCTTCTATTTTTTGATGATGTATTAGTATTTTCACTCAAAGTGACCACAAAGTTAGATAGCCAAGATAATCATTTATTTATTTTTGGAATAATTGTTTTTAAAAGATTGTAATACTTTTAAATAATCAGACTAAAAGCTGAGTATACACACTGCACTAATTGCATTTGAGGCCAGTAGCTCATAAAAAGTATTCTTTGCTTTAAGAAAAATATTGCTCATTTGTTTTCCTTCTAGAGAGGGCCCTGCTCTCAATTCAAGGCTTCTGCAATTTAACTGATTTTGTAAGACAAGTTCACGTCCCAAGTTAAGCTTTGTTTTAGTTCTGGATTGCAGAGCATTCTGGGGCATCTCCAGAGGTGTTTTAGAGCCCATTGAACACTTGAGCAGTTATCTTGTTATCCAAGAAGATTTTGGGGCCTGTGGAGTTCCTGCATAATCCTTTCATTTGCACGAACCTGTCTTGCCCCTTCCCTTGACGGGGGCTGCTCAGGCTGAGTTCCTCATTCTTTCTTCCAGCTTGAAGAATGTGGAGCTGCTTTTGGCTGAGGAAGGGATCTCTGCCTGACCCCCCCACCCACCCCCCTCCAAGGGCATTGATTCTTTCAGGACCAGGGCAGTCCTCCAAGTTAAAACCTTAGCCGATGCTTTTTTTTCTTTTTGGGGGAAATTCCTAAAAGACAGTTGGTACCAGTTCCATTTGTTGCTCTTCAGTTATTTTACATTTCATTTCTCATTTGATAATTGATATCTGGAATAATCAGCAGCTCTCTTCTTCTCATTTATTTTCTCATTATTTTTATTCCAGGATTTGCCTCTGAAGCAGGGAGTGTCTGCATTAAAAATGACCTGCAGTTCTCTGCTTCATAGGTTAGAAACTTATTTTAATACTTCGTGGCTAAGCACAGTCCCAGGTTTTTGAACATTTCAGGTGCTGAGCAATTGGCAATAATGTGGCCTAAAATGCACATTCCTGGGGGTTTCTATCGTTTTCGATAAAGTGGCTTAAATTCGTAGTCCGGATGAGGCAATGGAAGCACCTTTGTTTGCTTGCAACCATTTTGTGACTTACAGATTTTCTGAAAAGTCTGATTGCACTAAAATAAGAAATACGATTTGGATATCTTCCGAACACGTCTATGTTGCTTAAGCCGTATATTACTTGAAACTCTTAAATTTCAAAACCAGCCAAATTCCAAAACGTTAATTTGGGGAAAGAATCGGTTCACCAAATCACGCTGCTTCACAGGGACTGCTCTAGCCAGCAGAGTTGGGATGGGGGACCCTGTATTGACTTGTGGATTATACACCACAGATGCTTCTTCAGCTCCCTCTTCCTCCGTGGGCGGTGCTTGCAGCTCCTTTACCACCTCTTCCGGCCCCACCACTTACTCTACCTCAGTCACTGACAGCAAAGCTATGCAAGTGGAGGGCTGCTCCTCAGCCATGGGGGTAAGTAACCGTGGGGTAAGTGACAAGCAGTTAACCAATCACACAGTCCAGCAGCAGCAGCAGCCACAGTCCACCCCGAAGAGGCACACAGTCCTGTACATCTCGCCACCACCAGAGGATTTGCTGGACAACAGCCAGATGTCCTGCCAGGATGAGGGGTGCGGATTGGAGTCTGAGCAAAGCTGCAGTATGTGGATGGAGGACTCCCCCTCTAACTTCAGTAACATGAGTACCAGTTCCTACAATGATAACACTGAGGTGCCACGTAAATCTCGTAAGCGAAATCCAAAGCAGAGGCCAGGGATCAAATCCAGAGATGGTGAAGAATCGACCATGGATATCTTTGATGCTGACAGTGCCAAAGCGCCTCATTATGTCCTTTCTCAACTCGGCACGGAGAGCAAAAGCAACTTGAAAGCAGGAAATGGGTTGGTATCTGCCTTTATGTTCTCTCAACATATGTTAAAGCAGACAAACAAACTAAAAACATAACTACTTTGATTTTTCCCTAGAGTTCATACTTTCACTGAGAGAGATGGGAGAGCTGATATTTGATAGCTTCTTAAGTTTAGCAGTCATTGAACAGGAACGGTTGTCAGCTTTTCCTTGTGGAACGCGATTAGCGTGTGGGAAGTTTTTCAGTAAGAAACAGGTTTGAAACAGTGCTTAAAATTGGAATCGGCTCCTACCTCCTTTCCTCAACAGAGATGATTGTGGGGACTTAAGTCCACACTTCACCTGCTTCTGTTTCACCCTCTGCATCAGTTAAAGGCAGCTGGTTTTGACCTTTCATTTTCTTTCTAAAGTGTTAAGATGAACAAAATTTGTGTTTGTGTCATCTCAGTTCTGTAACTGATCTTTCAGAAATAAACCTCTCTCCTGTTTTGCTTTGTGCTTCTCAGTTGTCTGTACGTGTATGCGGAAAAGTTACCTGTAGCCTGCTTGGGTGGTGGTTTCTCATCCCTTTGTTTAATTGCATCTGGATTTAGGAACTCTGGTTTGCATCCCACTTCATGAGTGGAAAGTGCACGTGTGTGTTATTTTCTCCCCAATGGCAGTCCTCTCCTTCCTTTGGAATCCAGAGGATCACAAGATCCTCATTGTTGGCCGTGGGGCAGTACGAGGTGCATTTGCCTGAGAAATCGGCGACCCTCCACCCTGCTGCAGCCTCTTGCATTGCCTAGAAACCTAAGTGGCACTTGTAAGGAATTCTAATTTTCCTGGGAACAGGCAACACCTTGGGGCGCCATTTTGTTTGATGCCTCATGTTGGCCAACAAACGTGGGAAGCTCAGATTATAATTTATGTGTGATCCAGGCATCCGGCCTGCTCAGTTCTTTGCAAGCCAGTGTTACACGCTTAGGTCCAATCATGGCTTCTTTCTCTGAATTTTAACAAGGCGGACAAGCATAGATTTGCATTTAAGAAGAGGCAAGCCACTGGCTGGATGGCCAGGGCTTGTTCCCTGGGTGGGTGCCAATTGGAGCAGTCGGGCCGTGGTGTGGTGGATTGTTCCTCGCAAGCCAGAATTTTTACCACTCTGACTTACTGCATGCAAATGTGGACATAAAGTCATGCAGTGAAATCTTTTGAGTTTCTTGCCTTCTCCTTTGAAGGACTTCTCTTGATTCTTACAGAAAAGTCTATTTCATGTCATCCTTGAATCAGAAAATATTGAATTACAGGAAAACAGATTTGCCCTGTAAAGGAAAAGTCATCCTGCTTTGCCTTCTCTTAGAGGAGGAAGGTCATAAGGGACTCCAGAGTGAGGCTTGCAGCTAAACAACTTTCCAGGCTGTGACTGGAGAGGCCTCATACAAGGTGGCCCATAGTCTGGTATGACCTGTTCTCCTCCTCACCCACAATTTATAAAAGCCCTACAAAGACAACGTTTAAAATGAAAACTGCTGGTTCTGCAGATATCGACATTGTCAAAGGTCTTCTTCAGAACTATATAAAAGAGACTATTAGAAGAGATGGTTCTTCAAGAGATTAAGTTCATAATCTGAAAATGAAGACTGTAGTCCTATGAATGTTGACGTAGAAATCAGCCCATTGAATTAAAGCTGTTGACTATTTTTGTAGAATAAATACAAGGACTCAGTGTTGTTTAATTTTTTTCCAGAACTGAATGCACTTAAGCTGCTAAGTAACTACTAGAATATAGTACTGGGCTTAATTAAAACAAAATGCCCTCCTATTATAGATACTCAGAGGCTGCTTTATACGGGGTCGAGTTGTGCATCTCTTCTGTATTTGAAAGGGGGAATGTGGTTGGGCTAATTGCTTCAAATGTGCCTTTCCCCAAGACTGCATCCAATCACGGGTGTCACTTGGATTCCAAGTGTTGCACAGCCCCAGCATTTTCCAAGAGCCCCTTGAGGAGGGGAATTGGGAATCGATGCTTTTTTCAAGGATTATCTAGTGAGTTTTGTGGTCAAGTACTAGAATGAATCCTGGTATCAAGAATCTGTAGTGCAGATGGAATCTGTGGTAAATGAAACCTAATTTGGGGTGTGTGTGATTCCTTGTTGATTGCAGAGATAGGGATAACTATTCATAATCATGATCAATTTATCAACGTAATCATCTCAGAAGGCAAAATTGTGCAACCCATATATTGTATAAAGCAGATGCCCTATTTTGGCTGCTGGGGCTCTGAAGTTGAGCTCCAAATAATGCTCCTTTCATGCATTTGGGCTTCTATTGTATGTCAGAGTTCCTACTTCAGATGACAGGTCCCTGAACCCTGGCTGTAGGCATCCAGGGATTGCGGGCAGCTTTTGAATAATGCATAGTTATGTGTTCTAAAGAAGGATAGCGGGAATTTATTTGTTACCCACTTCTGAAGCAATAAAAGCCAATGGAAAATGTGGTGCCCATATCCTCTAGGCTGCTCTTATATATTTGCAGATATTCTCATAAAATGGGAACGTTTGTTGTTTTCAAGATGCAATTATTTTCTAAACTTCTTTTAGAAATTAGAATTCTGTGCAATTGCTATTATGTAGCCTGCAGTAAACATTGAATATATTTGTTGAGCATTCTTAATGGAGACAATGTGAGTTTTATTCATAAGTGCCCAAACAAAATGAGGCAGAATTTCAAGTTTAACAATATTGCGTGCAGTACTTGAAGCCTGGAAGTTGACTTGTAAAATATAATTTACTTCATATTACACATTGTTCATGAAAGACCTAACCAGGAGTGCTTAACACATTGCACACATGTTTTGTGACGTATCTCACCCAGTACTGGTTCTCTCTGGAACAGAAATAGATTCACCAACTTATTGTATTTTGGATGCCTGATAGACCAAAGGTCTCAGGAAGAAAAGAAAAACAAAATGAGGTGCTAGGATCCTACTCCAATTTAATGAAACCTTGCACAAAAAGCTAGCTTAGTTTTTCAGGGCTGGTAGGATGCTTAGGGGGAAAAAAAGGCAGGGGACCAAAAGATATAAAAGTCAAGCTGAAGACTTATTTTCCTCTGGGGTTTATTCAAACAGGTTTTACTTATGTGTTGTACCTTTAGCTAGATCATTTTGCATTTATTTCTTCCCAGAGGCTCTAAAGCAAATAGACCACTTGGCTTCGTTGCCGTATTGCCTCTGCAAAGGAACAAGTGAAGGATCAGGAGCAAAGCAGGCCTGATAGATCGCATAGAAATGCAGCATTTCCCTTTGAATGCATGGTGTTACCAATGGGAACTAATTGCTATTTTGCTTCATTTACTTCTGAAAAGTCTTCTTTGTGTTGCCAGTAGAAAAATATGCATGTGGTCAGTCTTTAAACAGTTCAGGAGAACTGCATCAAATATATTCAGCCTGGTGGCATGAATTCTTTCCATTAATATATTTGTTATCAAGGAAAGAAAGAAATAATTGCAACCCAGCTTACTTTAATGCACAATTTCAGTTTCTCTCATTTTAAAATGCATAGAATGGGTCGACCTGATATATTTAAAAAAATTAGCAGCCATTTTTTACAGGATGTAGTCTAAATGTCTACAGCCTAGATAGCTGTGTCACAGTTAGTGCACATATTTTAATGTGCTGAAATTAAATATACTTTAACTCTAACAGTATTGATTTGAAAATGTATTTGAGCATATACTTGCCGGAAGTATATAGCAATAGGGCCTAGGAGGCCTTTGGTCTCAAAATGGTCAGGATTTATTTTAACCAGGTGACATTTGTGAAGATGTGCTAGGTTACCTGTTCCAGGAACTGGCATTTCATGCAAGCTGGTGAACTAAGGCAGGTTGTTTAAACTGTTTATAGTTAAAATATAACTATAAATTTTGTCCTCTAATTACTAGTTAAAAATATAGGTTTTTAGGTTTCTGGCTATCTTCTTTTAATGAAATGACACAGTTTTTGTGAAAGGGAAGTAGAGAAATGATGCAGCTTTGCATATATGTCTCTCTGTCTCCTGGTTTCCCCAGCCGCTTCGTTTGTTTGGAAGGAAAGCCTTTGGTGACCTGCTTATTAATCTTCTCTAATATCTCAGAACCTCAGAAGTCCCCAAGGCGGCTGGAGGGAAGAAGAGCCCTCTGTTGTGTGGTCAGTACCTGAGCAAAAGTGAAGGCAAAGAGCTGAAGATCCTGGTACAGCCGGAGACTCAACACAGAGCTCGCTACCTCACTGAGGGCAGCCGAGGCTCAGTGAAAGACAGAACCCAGCAAGGATTCCCCACCGTCAAGGTAGGCCAGAAGGGCCGAGAGCTCTCCTTCCCCCCCCCCCCCCCGGCTCTCTTCTGAGAGTGGGTTAGTCAGGTTTCTCAGGGCGGACGTTGTCACTAGGACAGCGTTCCAGTCCTCAGGCGTGTGGTTACGTTGTTGTTCCCGGCAAAGGACTGGATGTTTTTGGGTTTAAGACAGGGAAGCCTTTCTAGCTGGATGGAAGGAGTGTAAATATAGAGCAGGGGCTACTCTTGGCTCTCTGTGTTAAATAAATGCACAGAGCACCATCTGTGCAGCCTCTCCTGAATGAAAGAGGGTTGCTGTCACTGGTTTTTCATTTCCGTCTCCTAGAGAATATTGCAAATATGGTTGAAAACAATATGTTGAAAAAATTACCCTTGTTCTGTGTGTATTAATTGGTTCCAAATATTCATTAACTTTGCACAAACAATAGAGCAGAAAGTGCAGTGGACCTCTGGGGTAATTGACCGAAAAGTAGATATTTAAACAAGTTAGGTTTTTTTTTCTCTGAAAAATAAAAATGTGTTTCATTTAATTGCACACTAATATTTAGATCCCCTGGAAATATATGCACAGTTTCTAAAGAATAGCATTAAATTCTTCAGTGGTTTCTTGCTTCATCATAAGCATTTTTCTGCAAGAAAGTGTAATATATAATAGCAATAGCAATAGCAGTAGACTTATATACCGCTTCATAGGCCTTTCAGGCCTCTCTAAGCGGTTTACAGAGAGTCAGCATATTGCCCCCAACAATCTGGGTCCTCATTTTACCCACCTCGGAAGGATGGAAGGCTGAGTCAACCCTGAGCCGGTGAGATTTGAACCGCTGACCTGCTGATCTAGCAGTAGCCTGCAGTGCTGCTTTTAACCACTGCACCACCTTGGCTCTAAAAAGTTGACCCTGTCCAAAACGGACTTTTGAAAATGCTTCCTTTTCAGAAAGAACATTTATATATATATATGCTCAAAATATGAATACAATAAAATCAACTTGAGAGTTTGATAGAATATAGCCAAAAATATCAAAATATTTAAAATCCAAAGAATCCATCTCTTTTGCTCTACAGGAGCAAGGACTATTGATAGCAGTCAGTGTTCGGTGTTCAAAAAACGTTTGTGCTTGCGTTGTTGGCATATTAGTAGAGCTTCGTGTGGTCCATTAACTCTTGATTTGTGATTCCAGCTGGAAGGTCACAACGATCCTGTGACGTTACAGATATTTGTGGGCAATGACTCTGGCCGGGTGAAGCCCCACGGATTCTATCAGGCCTGCAGGGTCACAGGGCGGAACACTACGCCCTGCAAAGAGGTGGACGTCGAGGGCACGACTGTCATCGAAGTAGGCCTGGAGCCGAGCAACAGCATGACGCTGGCGTGAGTCCCTTTTCATTGCCCCGCTCGTGCCTTTGTCAGTCCGGATAGACTTCCATCCTGCCTCGCTTGTCTCTGAGAACAGTGTCGGGGTTAAGAATGTCTTCAGAAGAGTAAATCTGGCATTGGCATTCTCACTTATTTATTAATAAGATTTATAACCCCCTCCCCCCCTCCCAACATAAACTGTAACACTCTGGGTGGTGTTAGGCCCATTTCTGGCTAAAACTACATTTATTTGAGGTAAAGTGAAGTATGGAGGTTCTTTGGGAGGATCTCTCCTCTCAGGCTGCGATGTGAACCAGAAGGAAAGCTGGTGGACTCTCGTCATCAACCTGTAGCAGCTTCCTTGGTGTTCCGGTTATGACTAACAGCTTTCCACTTCTTTATCAGCAAGAGTGAACAACTCTTCTGCTTATTATGACACACACACGCTTTGAGTGATCTGTTTGTATTCTGATTGCTCTCAACCATGATCTCTTCTGAAACTGCTTGAACTTCACAGGAGAGTTTGTCTCTGCTTTTCCACACAAGCCCTTCACTCAGAAGGGGAGAGGCAGATTTAGTGCTGGCTCTGAGATTAGTCACCCTTTGGGAGTCCCTCGGCGAGCTCCACATTCCCATGCATAGCCGCTGTCACCTAGATTACCGCAAGTCTCTCTTTGGAAGTTGGTCCCGTTTGACATCTTCTACTGCGTCACATGCTTTGTTTTCCCTGGGATGATGGATTTGGGTGAAGGGGCTTTAAGCTGGGCCCTAAATTCTCTTTCATTTGGGAAACATAAAATTTGTTTGAGGAAAAAACAAATGCTTTTCCAATGCTTTCCAATGCTGTTTTCCAATGCTGCAGTGTATTTATTTTTTATTTATAAATTGTTCATTCTTACAAGAGGGAGAAGCAAAGTAATTTCATAATGGTGATTGGTTGGTCCATTGATGAGCAATCAGCCACTTGACGTAATTCCCCCCAGTAAAGTCAGATCTGAACCCTGAAGTGAATCAATAGTGCCATTTCTGTTTCTTTGTTTTGGAATATCGTTTATTTCTATGTTTAAATATATCTGCAGAGAGAGGATTAATCTTAGTGTTTCTTGAAAAGGTGGGAGGGAGTCTGTTGGATTCCGGATGGAAACAGAATACAGAATAACAGAGTTGTAAGGGATCTTGGAGGTCTTCTAGTTCAACCCCCTGCTTAGGCAGGAAACACTATACCATTTCAGACCAATCGTTGTCCAATATCTTCTTAAAAATGTCCGGAGTTGGAGCATTCACAACTTCTAGAGGCAAGTTCTTCCATTGATTAATTCTTCTAACTGTCAGTGGTGGACTAACATGTTTCTTTACTGTGGGGACGGACCCCTCCAAGGCGAAGACTGACAGCCAGGTACTAGGCCTGAGATATTATGTATAATTGCATATTGTGTGGCAAGTTAAAGCTCCCAGGATCTTTTGTTTTTAACAAAGAAATCAAATTGTACACAACATTTTAGAAGGCCTGGGAACTGGGTGGCGTATAAATTTAACGAATTTAACAAATTATTTTTATTGCAGTGTTTTTCGGGTATTTAAAAACTATCATTGTTAGGTGATTCCAATACTTCTACAAAAACTGGCCCCTTTTGAATAAACTGCTTTGCTTGTTTAGCAGTCCTTTATGTCCATTGCATGCAATGATGTATTTTAATCTCTTAAACCACGGATCCTAACTCCTGGTCCATGGATCGGTACCAGGCTGCGGCATGCTAGCAACTGGGCTGCAGAAACAAGTGAAGCCCCATCCGTGAGATGCAGGCAGCACGCAGAACCACTTCCCCTCCGGTCTGCGGAAAATAACTTTATCCAAGGAATCTGCTGCCCAAAAAGTTGGGAGTTGCCGTCCTAAAGCATCTTCTCTATTGTCACCTTTGTTGGTGGGAAAAGGAATTATCCAACAATATCCAGTGAAGGCCCATGTAACAGAGTATTATCCTCTTTTCCAAAGTGAAGTTGAATGCTTGATCCTCTGGGCAGCTCAGCTTTCTTACCACCACAGCTACAGGGCATTGAAATGTGATGATTTGGGGGTTGCTTCTGTTGTCACTGCAGATCTGCTGCATCTCTTGAAAAGCTTGCCACTTCCCATGCATTGGCAGGATTAAAAATAACACAAACATTAATCCTATGTTGCTAGGGTGGACTGTGTTGGGATTCTGAAGTTGAGGAATGCAGATGTCGAAGCCCGAATAGGCATTGCTGGTTCTAAGAAAAAAAGCACTCGAGCCAGACTGGTTTTCCGTGTCAACATCCCGCGGAAAGATGGTTCTGTTCTAACGCTACAGACTCCGTCCTCGCCTATCCTGTGCAGTAAGTGACAAAGTCGAACTGTGAGGCAGGGCCCCTAATGACCAAAAGCCCCCTTACGTGTTGAGCTATCCTGCCCAACAGAGGGTTAAACTTTACAAAAACAAAACCATAAGCTATTTTTAGTATTTACCGAAACAGAACTTAAGAGAATCTGCATAAAACGATCTATTTTAGTGACATGAAGAATAAAACATGGACAAACAGAATTTGGATATTATATTAGGACCTCAGCTCTTAAGTGTGTTCCATTCCGAAAATGGCAACGGCTGGCCATGAGTTCCCAGGGGAAGGAACTGTGCCGTCTCTTCCCCTGTAAAAGGAGGAGTCTTACTTTTGCTTAAGCTTTTCGTAGCATTTGTCCTTTCCACCTAGAGGCTCTTAGAGGCCTTGGGGTTGTGGCTGATTGTGGGGGGGGGGGTCTTTTCTTCTTGGCGCAGCTCAACCTGCAGGCGTGCCGGAGATCCTCAAGAAAAGCCTGCACAGCTGTTCAGTGAAAGGAGGAGAGGAGGTCTTTTTGATCGGGAAGAATTTCCTGAAGGGAACCAAAGTGATCTTCCAAGAGAACATCTCTGGTGGGTGTCAAGGTCTCTGTGCCGAGGTTGGGCAAAGAAAGCTGGAGGGGGAGGGACGGGGGCGGCCAGCGTGGCCTCGTCCACCGCTGACCGCTGCCTTTGCATAACCCCTTTCCTGCCTTGCTTTCAAACAGATGAAAGCTCCTGGAAAGCCGAGGCAGAAATTGACATGGAGCTGTTTCACCAGGTACTTGCTTTCTCAGGGATGTAACCATCCATTTCATCTTGAGAATAATAATTTAGGCGTTACTATTAAAAGAATCCCATTTTATGTTATGTTTTGAAAGTGAGGTTCAGATAGGCATGCAGATGGATTTTATTCCCGTACTTAATGGGAAGGATAAATTTTCTGAAATCTGTGGAAGTTTTATGGCTGAATGTAAATTAAGAGAGCAAACATCTGAGTTCAAATCTTTAAAGCAAACAGAATTAGAGGAAAAAGTGGGATCAGACCAGAGTGATTTTTTCGTTTTGTTGAGTTGCTTATAGGTTAGTTATTTTCTGCTGCAGCCTTTTGCGTATTTTCTCTCTCTCTCCCAGTCTTTCCCTAAAGTGCAAAATTGCCATGCATTTCATTTCTTTAAATTCTCTTGTGCGGAAGCCATTCCAACTTTTTTGAATTTGGCCATTTGGGAGCCCTAATTCCAGCTGTGATAAGATGTCAGTCTCAAAATGGTAATTTCCTGTAAGGTGGTCAGTTTTGTTACCTTTAAACAAACCTTGCAGTAAATCTGTGTTCAAATGAAGAATCTAAGATCCAAATGTAAAATTATTTTATAGCCTTTGTTTTCTGCCTCAGGAAGGCAGTGCTTTCTCTAGCAATAGCCCTTAGACTTATATGCGCATCACACTGCTTTCCAGCCCTCTTAAGCAGTTTACAGTTTACAGCATATTGCTCCCAACAATCTGGGTCCTCGTTTACTCGCCTGGGAAGGATGGAAGGCTGTCAACCTTGTGCCGGTCAGAATCAAACCCCTGCCGGTGGGCAAGGGCAGCCTGCAGTACTGCATTCTCACCACTGAGCCACCGCAGCTCTTCAAAGCTACTCTAGGGAGTAACACAGCTGTAAAGCTATATGTTTGATAAACATCTAGATTTTCTTATGTCAAATATCACAGACCTGCCACTTTTTTTTTTCCTTTCAGAATCATCTAATTGTGAAGGTGCCACCTTACCATGACCAGCAAATAACTACACCTGTTTCTGTTGGGATTTTTGTCACGACCAATGCTGGGAGATCACATGACATACAACAATTTGCATACACTCCAGATACATGTATGTAAAAGGCACTGAATTTGCAAGGTGTGGGGTCTTGGTCAAAGTTTGCACTGCCTGGCCAGGGAACAAGAAACATTGGCTTGGGGAAATCCTGGGCAGTGCTTGTAGTTTGAGAAAGGGACCGTGTGCAATTGCCAGAGATTTGCGGGAGCTGTGCTGAATGTTTCGTTCGTTGGCTTTTGGTTCTTGAAATGTGTACACTTATTGCTTATTGTTGATCTGAAAAAGTGGGAAGCTTGAGGTATAATTTCCTTGCTTACATCTTTCCTGAATGATCTGTTTCTTCATCAGCAGCTGAGACTCTGAATGTGAATGTGAAGCAGGAAATATCCAGCTCAACCCAGCCCTGCTCTTTTGATGATGTAGCCAAAGGTAATTCTCAACCGCAGCCTTTCTTATTACCTTAGGCGAAGACTTCGTAAAACTGCTGAGTTCATCCCATTGAGTGACTTATTTGGGAACTTTAGGGCTACAGATATTTTCTGTTAATGTGTGTCCTTTCTCCTTTGGTCTGTTTCTCGGCCGACTTCCAAAAATGCACTACAAAATCTTGTGGCCCTTTTAACATGCTTAACTCTGAGAATGATTTTTTACTGGGGTGAGATATAAACGTAATAAACAAGCAAGCCAGAGATTACTTGGCCTAACAAGCAGACTAAGGTCTTTGTGCTGCTGGTAAGGTGAACCATGAGAGGTGTGTCAGTCCTCAGGGTGACCTGGGTGTTTGCGTGTGTAGCATCCATTTGGGGTGACATTGGCCTTCAGGGGTGCCTTTTACTGCAGAGACAGGCTAGTGCCGGGAAAGATCATCAGCCCTTTTCTGTCTTAGATGCTGCATTGTTGGGTTTCATCCTCCTGGGGCTGACCTAGTGAATTCTGTTCTTTGTCTCCTGCAGTAAACTCCAGTGGTTGCAAGTTGGACCAAGTAAACCTTCTCCCCAGTGCCTTGGTAACTCCTCTCAGGCCAAACAGTATCGTTAAGAATGAAGAGGCTGCTCCAATGGAACTTTTGGCTGAGAAAATGTCTCTTCCTGCCTTTAATGTAAGCAGCAATTGAAAAATGATGCTGGGCATATGTCTTTTCTAAAAAAAGAAGAAAACTATAAAAGCTATAAATTCAGGACATTTGATGGCATCAAATGTAGTTTGATATCTAATGTGATAGCTTTGGTAGGACTACAAATATTTCTTTCCCTTTTTCCAATTGTTAGAAGGAGTTTAACTAAAATGAAAATACTTTTTTCCCTTGCTTGTAAATAAACAAGGGAAAGAGGTGATAAAACGATAATATATTACTCTTTTAAAATTGAAGTGGCATCAAAAAAACTCATGTATTAACAGTTTTGCCCACCAGAAGAACTGTCCCCATTCTAGCAAAATGGGGAAAAAGGCTTTATGTCTTCTGACTGTAGTTTTAACACATTATTATATAGCGATAGAACAATATAGCTTTCTTCTTCATGGTGATGTTCATAAAAATGCAAATTAAGGGTGTAAGGAATGGATATCTAAAAATTGGGGGGAGGGGTTTCAGTTGAAAGTATATAATGTGGAATTCAGGATAGTTTATTTCTCTCCCTGAATGACGGTTAGGCAGTGAACATTCTAAATCTTACTGCTGTGTGTGCATGTTTCTCTTCAGACAACCAGCGCCATCGGGCAGTCTCAAACAACTTTGGAAACCACCATATCCAGCCTCTTGGGGAGTGGCCCATTCTCCTCTTCTGCTCCTCATTTAGCTCCAGAGAGCGAAAAACAGCCCCCGCAACCACAGTACCCTCCTGACTCCAGGCCTGCCCTTCAGGCTACGGACCTGGTGCAGTCCGGCAGCTTTGCAGCCGCCTCTGCTCCGAGCCAGCTGCAGAACAGTGACAGCCTCCTGCAGCAGGCCTCCCAGTTCCCCTTGAGGGAAGCTTCCTCCAGAGAGGCTTTGCAGTCGGACAGCACAGCCATGGCTTTGTCCCAGCTGACGGAGGCTCCCCAACAGCCGCCTCCCCTTCAGGAGTCCAGCCAGGCACTGCAGCAGCAGCAGCAGCAGCAGCAGCAGATCTCCTCCAGCATGTTCTCCTCGGCCGGCGGGGTGAGCCAGCTCCAGAGCACAATCCAGCAGCTGCAGGCGGGGAGCTTTCAGTCCAGCCCCGGGGACGGTGGAGGCGGCAGCAGCAGAAACATTGACCTGGTTCAGCAAGTCCTGGAAGCTCAGCAGCAGCTGTCCTCCGTCCTCTTCTCAGGCTCCGAGGGCGAGGATGTGCAAGAGCAGCTCAACGCAGAGATCTTCCAGCAGGTCAGCCAGATCCAAAATGGAGTCAACCAGGGCATGTTTCCTTCCGCGGACACCGTCCACTCGAGGGCAGAAGACCTCCTCCCCAGCCGAAGCGAGATCATGCGCCCACAGCCGGAGGCTTCGTTGGCCGGGCAGCAGCAGGCGCAGCAGCAGGCGCAAGCGATGGAGACGTCTGCTGCGATGGTGATTGACATGCAGCAAGGCCTTTGCCAGGCCCCCGGCCGCATGCCGTCCGACTTGTTCGCCTCCTCTTCCTCCTCCTCCTCCTCCTCTTCCTCCTCGGGAAATGGGAGCATCCAGCAGTCCCCAGTTTACACGCAAACTTCCCATTTGATAGGCGGGCTGTCAGCAAGCGAAGACATGCAAATGCAGTGTGAGCTGTTCTCCCCCACCAGCGTCCCCAACAGCGACGCGGCCACCCCAGGGCAGCCACAGGAGCAGGTGCCCGCCGGCGGCCCTGCCCTCTTCCCTGCTTCAAGCTGCTCTGCGGAAGGCAAAGAAGCCTCCGGACAAGCCAAGCAGATGCAGAGCACCGTCTTTCAGGCCATGGTCCAAATGCAGCACAGTGGGGAAGGCCAGGCCCAGGTGGCCCTTTTCCCTTCCTCGGAGGAGATGCTGGCTGCCGTTCAAGGCCCCGGGGCCCAGCAGCAGCAGAGCGGGGGGCTCTTCCAGCAGAGTGGGGAGCAGATGCTCTCTCTCCAGGCGGGCAGCTTCTTGTCCCCGGCTGCCCACTCCCAGCCTCAGCTGTTCCACTCTCAGAGCCCCATCGGGGACGCCCAGAGCATCTCTCAGGAGGCCCCCGGTTCTCTTTTCCACAGCCAGAACGCTGCCGCCTCTTCTGAACAGCTGCAGCAGCCCATGTTCCACTCCCAGGGGAGCCTCGGGGTGGTTCCGGACCAGCAGGGAGGCAGCCTGTTTCTCTCCCAGAATGCGCAGGAGGAGCAGATGCCGTTCTTCGCCACCCAAAGCTCCCTCTCTCCCTTGCAAGGCCCGGCCAGGGCTGAGCAGCAGCCCTCCTTCCAGCAGCCCCACCTCCAAGGGCCTCTGCTCACCCAGGAGCAGCACCAGCCGACACATCAGGGCCTCTTCCAGGCCCAAGTAACTCTGGCCCCCCTCCCTCCCTCTGGGGTGCCTCCCAACCAGCAGGGGGGCATTTTCCAAGCCCAGCATTCACTTGTGGCTCTTCAAACCAGTGCCTCCGCCCAGGAGCAGCAGCAGCAGCAAAGCCTGCGGTTCAGCAGCCAGAACCCCATGAGCTCCGTGGCCTCCCAGAAGCCAACGCTGCTCTTCAGCTCCAGCCCCAGCACGATGGCCAGTCAGGAGCAGCAGCAGCAGAGCCAGCCTCTCTTCCACCCCCAGAGGGCCCAAGAGCAGCAGCAGCAGCAGCAGCAGCCCATGCAGTTCCAGAGCCAGGGTTCAGGCTCCACCCAAGCTGAGCCACCACAACCGCCGCCGGGTTTATTCCATGGCTCCCCCCAGATGCAGCTGGGATCCCCCAGTGCTCAGGAGCAGCCAGTCACCCTCTTCCTATCATCGGCTTCCATGTCTGCCTTGCAGAGCAACATGGGCCAACAGGAGTTGCAGCAACCCCCTCTGTATCCCTCCCAGAGCAGCCTGCCAAACATCCAGGACTCTTCGTCGCCCCCCCAGCAGCAGCAGCAGCAGCAGGCAGCCTCTTTGTTTCACAATGCATCTGCGGGAAGCTCCCTCAGCCAGCTGCAGAACTCCTCCGCTTCATCCCCCCAGACCTCCGGGATGTTCCTCTTTGGCATCCAAGACAGTAAGTCTGAGTCTAAAGACCACTAGGTTCCCCTTGCTAGTCTGCCTCTAATGTTGGCCTTTTACATACTTAAGCTATGAAAACACAAACACAGAATTAATTCCGATCCCAAAATGCTGGGGGGGTTTACGGGCATTGTAAGTGCTTGAGTTGAAATTGGCATTCAGAGCCATGGTTCTGCTTAGTTCTCCCTGCTCAGCAAGTTTCCACTTGGCTCTGAGCGATGCTTGCAAGACCATGTTGGTTGTCAACCTGGATCTGGATGTGTTGTTGGAACCTTGTTTCTTCAGCAGGTTGTGGCCAGCTGTTAACGTCTGGACCGGGTTCCGTGTCGGAGCAGATGATGACCCTCAGCCAAGCACAGAACGAGGTACAGCCGTCTGTCACGGCTCTCCTGTCCCAGCAAATGTCAGAGAGTCCTCAGATTTCTTCTGCAATGACCACCAATCAGAATATGAAGAAGATTGATGACCTGCTTGTCTCCCTCCAAAATCAGGGGAACAATGCCATGGCCGGCTCCTTCTAACAAGCGAGGTAAGCCGGGAGCTTTTCTTGAGCTGACATTGGAGAGCAGGTAGCATTCTCTGTGCTGCTGTGGTTTGCCTGGAAAGGAGATGGGATTAGTCCTCCTCTTGTGAGCTGATGGAGTGCAGGCCTAATTCTTGAATCGGGCCCTTGTTTTTAGGAGGGAAAGGCGGCTCTGTGTCCAAAGGTTACCACTGAAATGATTTTGCTTAGAAAACCCTGTGGATGGAGTCTGTTGGCCGTCATACGTCTTCTTAATCATTACTGCTAGACGCCTGTTCCTTTAAAACTTGAGGCAGAGTTGAAATTCTGAATGCAGTTGTCGAAAAGGCACTCTAGCACTGCCATGTTAACTTCAGCACTTTTTTATTGGATTGATTGAATGTTACGGGGTCCAGAGTGAAAGGGATCCCGATGAACTGCGTCCTCTTCTGTCATCGATTCTGTTTTCTCCGTCCTTTACAGCCCTTCCTTCCTGGAGGGGCACGAGGTTGCCTCTCCCAAAGCCACAGCATAATCTCCTCCTCCAGGGAAGCGACGGCTGCTGCTTGAATTTAGGCTCATCCCAGTGGGGTTGGCCCGCCCCACCTGTGGCTGCAGAGGAGGCCTGGTTGGGCCCATCGGCCAGAGCGTTCTGGCTCTTGGAGTCCAGGAGAAGAGCCTTCTCTGCCACAGTGCTTGCCCTTTGGAACATCTTGCCCCCCAAAGTGAGGTTGGCACCAACCCACCTGACTTTTCGACAAGAGCCTAAAGATCTGGCTCTGCCAGCTGGCTTGGGGTTCCAAAGGAGGGGGCTTCCGTGTTGGGGTGGTGAATAGATTAGCAAGAGCTCCCACCCCCCTTCTTGTCCCTCCCCATCTTAGAGCACGGTTGATTATCCAGATGGTTTATAGTATTGTATTTATATCATTAGGTTTTGTATAGTTTTATCTGTTCGTATCGTGAGCTGCTCAGAGTGGCCTTGTGGTCAGATGGGCAGCTAAACAATTTTACCAATAAGGCAATGAACCCGGCCTGCTTGGTAGCCTGAAGAGCCAGGAGGATCACGGCTCTAAGCTACAGGTAGCAGATCCCACAGCTTTGCTCTACAAGCTCCAAAGAATCCCAGATTGAATCCCTGACTACAGTCTCGCTCATCACAGGGTGGCAGGCTGTGCCCAGCTGGCACCAGAGACAGAGCTGATAGAAGCAACTATTGTGAGGCTACTGGTGTTCTCTCCTGTTTACCTTCTCATGGACTTTCCAGGCAGGAGCCTGTGAAAGCAGTGAGCCTAGAGAAGAATGGAGGGCTGCCATCACAGGGCTCCAACATGAGCCCATAAGAGCTCTGGGTTGTTCCCACTTTCCATCCGATGTCAGCCTTTCACTGAGTCCCTTTTCATGGAGAAAACCCTGTTACTGAAGGCTGCTGGACACGAGGGAGGGAGGGCGAGTCTTTGTATTATTTATAAACGTCCTTTTGTTTTCTTTTTTTCATTCAGAAATCCTGCACTGGACAGGCTGCATCTCTGGCCATTCTGGAGTTTAGCAAAGTAGCATTCTCTCTTCTCTGTTGAAAGGTGGCCGAAAGCAACATCTTCATCCTTGCTTTGGAAGAATCCCACTCTGGAAGCTGGAATCCCACTCCCCAAGCTGAAGTGGGGGGCAAAGCCGGGTTTTGTCTTATCCAGGCATGGGTTGGACTGTTATCCCCATCCCCAGTTCTCAGAGGGATGTGGAGCATGGCTGTCACATGTCAGCACAAGGCAAGAACAATGGGCTCCCTCCCCCTCCCTCTCCCGGTCCTTTTCTGGTTTTCACGATTCTTTGGGCACATTTCCTGTGTCCTCAATCTTTTGACGGTTCCCCATGATTGGTGGCCACCTATGGAAATGGCTTCCATTGAAAACTGTGGCGGGAGTGGCATGGCACAAGTCTTCTGCGTATGCTATGAGTCCCACCCAGGATCACGTCTTGATGCTGCACCTGTTCGGGTGGTGACTGTGCATGTCTGGATTGGGCTCTGAAGCAGCAGCGGCTCCCGTCAGAGAGAGTGGGGGAGGAGCCCCTGGGGTGGGGGAGGTTTAGGGGGCACAAGGAGGGCCCTGCAGGGCAGGCACCCTCGGATCGGGGCTGTAGCTTGCTGAGAGCCGGGCGCAAGGGACCTCAGTGCTCGGCTGTTCCCCCTTCGCAGTTGCTGGTCTAAGGAACTCGTTTCGGAGTCTGCTTTGACTCCTCTGGAAGCTTCTCCCTGGAGCTTCCACCCTCCTATTTAAATATTCTGTCATATACAGAATTAACTTTCCGGCGGACTAGAAAAGCAGAAAACAAATATTTGTGGTGAATACATGGCAGGATTTAAGGAAGAAAGAGTAGAATTTAGGTTGTTTTCGACACCGTTGCCGGGAGATGGAGGCTCCATGCTGGGAACATGGCACCTTCTCTAAGCTCCATTTTGAGCTCCAGGGCAGGGGAGCAGCCTCGCTCCTGTCAGAGGCCTTTGCGAAAAGGCCAGTGCGCAGGCTCTCCCGGGCTCCACCGCCTGCAGCCGCCTCCAGGCCTCTTGCGCAGGGCGTCTGCCAATCCAGAGTGGCCCTGTGCGGCTCTCGCTGACCTCTCGGCTGTTTGTCTTCTGGGCTGAGAAGAAGGCCGCTTGTCTCCCTCGTGCGCCTGTCGGGAGGGAGGGGGGGTTCTTTCTCATGCTGTGCCAGTCCGTCTCCTCTGTTAGTGGTCCGTGTGTTCAGTCCCAAGAGGTTTGGGTATCGTTTTCAGTAGTACAGGCTCTTTTGCCAATATGAAGGGAACTTTTCAGAAAGAGGCCTCCTCGAGGTCATTTAATTTTGAATACAGTTTTCAGTCGTTCAAGTTTTGGATGGTTTATATCTAATGTGTGTTTCATTTTTTGGAAAGCTCTATTTTGTATTTAGTAAATGATAAACTATTTTGCTATTTGTACTAGATGAGTACATTGGCACACACACACACAGACATATATATATATATATATAATATAATATATATATTATACACACATACATTCACACACATATATTCTTCTTGCCACAGATTTTTTGTGGCAAATGTGTGAGTTTATAGTCTCTTCTCCCACCACATGGCATCTGGTTATGGGGGAAAGGGGACAGGTTTCTTTAATCTTCATGGAGTATTTCTGTAACTTTTGTGTCAGGTGTTCCTTCTTTGTCTGGCCATTCCATCAGTGCTGGCTGGCCATGAAGGCAGCTTCACCCGCAAGGGATGGCCCTCCTGCTGTGGGGGGCTCAGCAGGGGAGTCCCTTGGGGTGACTTCTTAAAAGCTGGGATTTGATTCCACTTTTATTCTCTGTTAATGTCTAACATTTTTGCTGGCTTTTTAATTTATAACACTAATGCTCTCTGCTTTCCCTCTTTTGTAAATCCTATAGATTCCTTGAACCTAACTCTGATGCTGAGAAAGAGAGATGCACACATGCGGAGGGAATTATGGGGAGGTGGAAAGGAGAGGGCAAAAGTCCCCAAGCCAGTTTACTTGTTTTGTGTGTGGTGGGGGGAGGAAACGTATCACAGTCTGAGGTCAGCTCCTTGTTAAGAGGTCTCCCGTCCTCTCTGAAGGGGGGGGGATGAGCAGGGGCCGTCTGGTGAGCTGCTTGGGGCCAATGCTGAGATACCTGGGACCAATCCTTCATTGAACTGAGGTTCTGCCCAGATCCCCAGGGAGCTGCTGATCCTCCTTGCCACTTCTTGTGACATCAGCATCTGCTGCTCGTTCAAAATGGTGAAACTGATAATTTTGTTGGTTGGTTTTTACTTTTCCTTGGTCCAGTTTAGGTCAATATTTAAATGTGCAACATTTTGAATATGTGATTTGGTTACCAAATGTATCTTTTTGGATCAAAGGGGCTGCTCAGTAGCTGGCAGAGGCTGGTCCTACATCTTTGCTCCTGCTTTCTGTGGGCAAAGGGGGCGGAGTAAGGAGAGCTTCCCTTGGCAACCCCTCCTGCACCTGGCTGCTTCAGCAACCCAGCAAAGGCTGCATTCCCCACCTGGCTGTTTTCAGGGCACCGGCACAAGGAATGTGAGAGATTAAGATTAAGATTTAATTTATTTGTATGCCGCCCTTCTCCGGGAGGGACTCAGGGCGGCGAACAACTCAAAAGGGGAAAGGGGATACAAACACAATACACGTAATTAAAATACACAAGAAGGCTATCGTAGGAGAAGGACCCATCTTTTCCTGTGGGAGAGGGCCCCTGCCTTTTATGCTAAAGCAGAGATTATGGGATTCGTTTGTAGAATCAAGTCAAGGTTCATGGATACAAGCCCCAGGAAGAAGATTACAGTTTAAAAGAAAGTATAGTCTTTTCAAATACAGCGTCAGGGTTCTGACGGCCCAGTGTAAAAGATGGCTTCCAGGTCTGACACATCCCCTTTATTAAAGTTTATATTAAGAATTTTCCCATACAGGTAGTCCTTGATTTACATCCTTTCTTTTAGTGACCGAAGTTACAACAACACTGAAAAAAGTGATTTACAACGGATCCTCACACTTACCGTGGTCACGTGATCAAAATCCTAGCACTGGCAACTGGCGTGTGGAGCTGCTGGTTCCAGCATCCCAGGGTGGAGGGACGGCCGTTCGAGATCTGACAAGCAGCGTCAATGGGGGAAGACAGGTTCAGTTAACAACTGTGTGATTGGCTCCACAACCACGGCAGAAACGTTGGTAAAATTGGGTGTGATTCACTTAACAGTTGCCATTCTTGGCAATGGAAATTCTAGCCTCAGTTGTGGTCGTAAATTGAGGACTACCTGTAGAATAAAGAAAAAGGAAAGTGCAAGAAATGAAAAAAAGAAAAGAATTTAATGAATTTTCTTTTCAACAGATAGTTGCTTTAATAATCCCTCCTTAGATATATCATAAAATGTATATTGCCAATTACCTCCCACAGACCGATTAGATCCCACAGACTAGGCCTCCTCCGGATTCCATCAGCTGGTCAATGTCGGCTGGCGACCCCCCTGGGGGAGGGCCTTCTCTGTAGCTGCTCCGCCCCTCTGGAACGATCTCCCCGTTGAGATCCGGACCCTTACTACCCTTCCGGCCTTCCGCAAAGCGACTAAGACCTGGCTGTTCCGGCAGGCCTGGGGCTGTTGAACTATCCAGCCCCACTTCAGGTTTGTGAATGTTGTGTAATTTTAAACTGTTGTTTTGTTTTATTTTTTTATATCCCCCCTCCCTTTTATTGTAAGTCGTCCTGAGTCTTTTTGAGAGTGGGCGGCATACAAAAGAAATAAATAGATAAATAAATAATCCCTCAGTCCCTTATTTAGTCCACGCCTGGCTTCATCCTCAAACCCATAAACCATAGTTTCATTTCTTCTTTCAGCAAAAAGTTCATGAGGTTTCCAGTCATTCAAAAAAACTTTTTTTTTAATGACTAAATACTGTAGGTCAGTTTTACCATTTCTGCAAATTCTGACATATTCACAATCCATTCCTCCACTGTGGGGATTTCATTAACCTTCCATTGCAAAGTTGTGCTTATGATAATCTTGCTGCAATTACCATCTATGAGATCCGTCTGCTGTGAGTTTTTTTCTGATTCATTTTCCATAAGACTGAATAAAGAGCATTCTAGTTTCTTTGAAGTAGTAATGTTTTAGGATTCTTTGCATCATTGTGTGAATTTGTATGCAAAGTTTTATTGGCTTTCTCACAAGTCCATCATGCATGATAAAATATCCTTTCATGTTTTTAACATTTCTAACACTACTTTGAAATACTTTTATATTTTTTGATAACTTGCCTGGTGTCATATATCAATAATCATTTTATTTAAAAAATCCCTTAGTTTTATAACATAATGTAAATTTAACACCAATTGCCCAGATTTTCTCCCAATATGTTACACCCCAAATTAACAGACCATTTTGTCATACAATCTTCAACTTGTTCATCTTCCGTTTCAAATCTTAAGAAACGTTTATACATTTTTCCTATTATCCCAAAGGTCCTTTTTTCAAGCGGCAACTGGACACCCAAAAGTCCCGGCTGCCTCTTGAAAAAGCACCTTTGGGACACCTGTGACCTGGATGACTGAGAATCTCCAGAGACATTTTTCCTATCACGTATTCTTCATTTCTGTACAACTCAATTTCTAATTCCAATTTATATTTTTAGAGTTCATACTTGGCTTTTTATCCCCATTAGCTGTACAGATCCAAACCATTGAAAGTTTTATCCCTCTGAGATCAGTTGTTAGCCATTTCTTCATATACCTTATTTTTCAGAGTATAAGATGCACCGGAGTATAAGAGGCAGCAAGGTTCTGAAGAGGCAAATTAAAAAAAAAAAACTTTTTGCACATTTGCTGTAGTGATTAAGATTTCTGGCTAGAAATTGGAGATTGTGAGTTCTAGTTCCAGGTTAAAAAGCCAGCTAGATGACTTTGGGCTAATCTCTCTCATTCAGACCTCAGGAGAAGGCAGAGACAAACCACAAATGGAATATTGCTAAGAAAACTGCAGGGATTTGTCTAGGCACTTGCCAGGAGTCAAGACTGACTCAAAGACACACACACACACACACACACACCCCTTTTTTTCTCAGTCTGAAAGAAACAGTCACTCACAGGTGGGTCCCCAATCATTGTAGGCAGCTTCTGATTTAGTCATAGTAAGCAGGCAGTTTCCCAAAGCCCCACATTCTTTTTCTGCATGTCCTGAAGCAATAGCCAAAGCTCTGGTCCTCCCTTCCCCTCTGCCCCATATATGCAGCAGACGGTTTCGGCTGTTGTATTTGGGCTGTCGGCTTGTGGGGGGTCAGGCTCCCTCCATGGGAATGGAGTCTCCTTGGAGCCAAAAGCTTTGGGAATGCTGAAGAGGCTCTCCCTCCATCTCTCTGCCCCAGCTTCTCCAGTGTGGGGGCCACCTTGCAAGGGGAGCTGCGTGGCTCATGGGAAACAGGGCGGGCCCAGGCTTTGCCTTCTCCCGGAGTCCCCCTGCTTTCCTTCCCCTTGTTTCCTGCGTTCCTGCTTGGCTTTGGGTAGAGATCAAGCAGCCCTTGAGCAGCCCCTTCCGGATCCTGCAATGTGAATGTAGCCTCATTTGGCCCTTTGTGCGTTTGTGTCTCCCTGGCTTTTGTGTCGGTGGGTTTCTCAGAGCACTGATAACCAATTTTCAATTTGTTCTATTGAAGGGGCTGGGGGTGGGGTTTCCTTCATTTGCATTTGTTTTTTTAGCTCTTCTGTGATAACCTGTTGGATATTAAAGAGATATTTTGCTTCAATTGGGACATTTGTATACTTGCAACTATATTTCTGTACACAGCTGCAGTCCAGAATAAAACTTTGAAAGTTTTCATTTCACAGTGTGTAACTCTTGTGCTGTTCTTTCCAACGTCTCCCGTTTAACAGCATTCATTCCCCGAGTTTTGCAAAGGGCCTTCCAAAGAACAGGGGCTGCAGGAAGAGGCTCAGCGCATGGACATCTCACCCATTCCAGAGCCTCGTTTTCTCGGTTGCACTCAGCTTCTCCAGCTGGCTGCCACTTGGGGCTGCATACTTGGTGTTCCTCAACAAATTTCGAGATGGCTTGGAAGTTCTTATCCCGGGAAGTGCAGATTTCTGTCTTGGCAAAGTGGGGTGGGGGAGGGAGAGCTTTATGCGGGAGTGAAGTCTTCGTGATCTTCTGAACTTGGCCTGCATTTGCCTTTCAACTTGGCAGCTGCCAGCAGAGGTGGAACTTTTTGCTCTGTTCTATGGGGAGCAGACTGAGAAATGGTCGTGATGACCCCTAATAGGAATGGGAATGCCCCAAGATGCACTTTGGGCACAGAGGTTTTAGTTGTGATCACAGTGGCCACACAAAGTGTAATCTCACCACTGCATTCGTGTCCTCTTATTAATTCTGCACTCTGATACCTGAGTCAGTCGACCTGATGTGTCTCCCACAACTAAAGGGACTTTTCTCTGCTTCTTGAGCTGTGCTTGTCTCTTCGGTAAGGCTCACGGCCATTTCTAAAGCAGCCTACGACTACAGACGTGAATGAAAGAGAATCGGGTTGCCTCGATTGGCCTCAATGTAAGCTGCTTATTTGGAAAACGGCACTACAGGTAGTCCTCGAGTTACAACCACAATTGAGCCCATCATTTACGTTGCTAAGTGAAACATTCGTTAAATGGGTTTGCTCCATTTCACGACTCTTCTTGCCACAGTTATTAAGTGAATCATTGCATTTGTTAAATTGGTAACATGGTTATTAAGTGGATCTGGATTCCCCATTGACTTTGCTTATCGGAGCGGTGAGAAAGGTGATCTCATGATCCCGGGATATACTGTGACCGTCATAAATACGAACCAATGGCCAAGTATCTGAGTTTTGATCACGTGAAAAACAGTCATGTCGCTTTTTTCAGTGTTGTTGTAACTTTGAACAGTCACTAAATGGACTGTCGTAACTCAAGGACTACCTGTAGCTATTGTGGAGTGCATAACCGTGTTTCAGTCTGGCAAATTAACCACTGGAGATTGGCGTAAGGTCCACATTCAGGGCTTTTATTTCACAAAGAACACTTACAGAGGGGGGGAGGAGGAGGAGGGGCAACGATCACTTCGGACCCAACTTCTGACAGATTAAAAGCAGGCACCAACAGCCCCCTAAATACGTGAAAAGGCCCCCGGGGTTTAGGCACACAAGTGCTGAAGCAAGGCTAGCAGACCCCTCTGACCCCGTGGCCAGCAGCCCTTCCAGGCAATGGAAGCCCCCAATTCCACCACCAAGAGAAAGAGCCTGAAAGACCCCCCCCCATTGTCTTAACTAGGCCCTGTTGCGGAGGGGCCCCTTTCCCTGCACCGGCTGATTTCTAGGGGAGGGGGAGAAGGGCTCATGGCCACATTGCAACCCTACACAGCTTCCCAACGGGACAGTCGCTTCTCCTGGGCCTTGACTTGGCTGTCTGGTGGGAATGGCTTCCCCAGGTGCTGGCCCACAGTCAGCCCGTAGGGCTCCCTTTCCTGCTCTTCCCTGACATCTTCCTTCAGCACAAAGCCCTGAGCCGGATTCAGCTCAAAAAGGCAGTTTGGGGCAAAGCGGAGGGGCTTCTCTTCCCAGATGGTTGCCAGTCTCTTCTTCCAGTCCTCCAGGATTTGGGAACGGACGTCCTCCGGAGTGCGCTGGCCGATGCTGAAAGCAATCTGGGGAGCCAAGACTTGGAAGCCGCAGAAATGAAGGGTGCCACTCTGCATGGGTGAGAACAGGAGGGGCCATAAAGCTCGCCGGGAGCCAGGCAAATTGCACCGTCTTGGCATTTGGCCTTGGAGGAAGCACCTGTACCTGAACGCCTTGCCAGGCCCACAGGACCAAGGCCAACACAAGGCCCTTCTGCTGTTCTATGACTTCGGAGTAGTTTATTTACAAACAAATCTTGCCAGAGATTAAATCAACAGAATTACCAGATAATACCTTGTGAAATGCTGGAGCCTGCCCTGCGTGCATGTCCATTTTGGCCCTCTTCCTGCATATCAGAATTTCTCTCTGCCCTTGGGAGCCCTCCCTCCAGGGACTCCGGACTGCACACAAACCTTAGAAATGCAGGAGACTCTCCAGAGGCCGCATTTCAACAAGGCACTAAGCAGCATCCCCATCCTCAGTGCAGGAAGTGAGCTGTTGCCAAGATTGGGCCCCTGGTCTTCTTCCCTCACCTGTATCGGCCAGAGCATGATGTTAATGTCTCCATTGATGCCCGCTGGGGTGTACATGGAGCCCATCCCAGCAGTGGTGAAGGACAGCACGGCCTTCTTCTTCTGCAGGCAAGCAAAGGACAGTCAGGCCAAGGAGAGGGGCCAGCAGGGGCCTGTCACCACCACTGCTGCCTCTGTGTGTGTGTGTGTGTTGGGGCTTCTGCCATGTTCCCCCCAGCAACAGAGGGCACGGGGGGCTCAGGGCCAGCATGAGGGGCCCTTTGCGATGGCCAGAAAGCAACGGGGGGGCAGCAAGATGCCAGTTGGGTTTGTGTGGCCTGCTGACCCCCATTTCAGCCTAGGGTGGGGAGTGGAGCTGCTCCCCCGCAGCCGCCTACCTGGAAGGGCCCCTGGTCGTACATAGCGCCGTAGGAGTAGGCAAAGCCCTGGATGAGGATGCGATCGAACCAGCCTTTCAGGATGGCCGGGAGGCCGAACCAATGCAGAGGGAACTGGAAGGCAAGCAGAGCCGGGCTCACCACCAGGGCGCCGCTGAGGGCCCCGGGCGGGATCCGGCCTGGCCTGGCTCTGACCTCTCCCAACCCCAAAGAAGGCGGCTCGACGAAGCGCTCCGCCCGGGGGCATCGGCTAGAACGGCGCCGGAGCGTCAGCCGGGAGACGCGCCAGCCGCGCGGGGCAGAGACCGGACTTTGGGCAGACGACGGGCGCCCACCTGGAAGATGACGAGGTCAGCGGCCTCCAGCTTCTCCACCTCGCCCAGGATGTCGCTGCTAAGGCGGCCTTCCTCCCAGGCCAGCCCGGCCTCCTTCGCGTAGTTGAGGTTGCGCGGGTCGTCGGGGTCGCCTGCGGGGTCGAGCGGAGGTTAGGAGGCGGCGGAGAGAGCGGCCGGGCAGGGGGGGCGGCCGGGCGGGGGGCGCTTACCGGCGAAGTCCGCGCGCGACAGGACCGGCTGGAAGTGCTGCGCGTAGAGGTCGGAGACGGCCACGCTCCAGCCGCCGCTCTCCAGCACCTCGACGGCCGCCCGCTGCAAGGCGTGGTTGAAGGAGCCCGGTTCCTGGTGGGCCAGCACGATCAGCGCCCGTCTCGCTGCCGGGAGAGGAGGAGGAGGAGGAGGAGGAAGGCGCCGCCTGGCTCGGCTCCCCCCGAGAGAGGAGCGGCGCCCCGGGCAGAGCAGGAGCCCGCCGGACCAGACCCTCCCGACCAGACCAGACCCGGCGCTACCTGCGCGGCGGAGCTCCGGAGGGGCGGCGGCCGGGCGAGGGAGACTTACCGGCCATGGGTGGGGATCGACGGCACCGCGGCGGCAGGACGAGCGAGCGGACGAGCAGCTGCCGGCGACGGAGAGAAGCAGCGCGTCGGGGTCCAACGGGCGAAAGTGGTCCAGCAGGCCCCGCCTCGGTCTCGACCGCCGGCCTTTGGGGGCGGCGCTGCCCACCGCGCCTCGGCGGCTGGGCGGCCCCTTCCTCAGCTCCGGCCCTCCGCTCTCAGGCTGGACCGGCTCCTGGAGTGCCGCTGCCAATCGTCTCAATCGCCGGCTCCCAGCTGCGACCCCACCGTCTGTCTCTCCTTCGACCAGGGGCACCTGCTCCGGGCGCATTAAAAGGAGGATGGCAGGCCCCGTGGCAACCTTGCTGGTATCCACAACAGGAGAAGCCCCAGAGGAGCCTTGTCCACCACAAACAGGTGGCTTCCTGCCAGCTAAAGGCTGGCCCTGCTCTGGCTGCCCCACCCACCCACCGGCCCCCACAGCCTTCCACCCACTGAAACATCCCTGCTGCCTGGTTTCCATACAGGTTGTCCCATATAGGTGTCCGTATATTCCTCCCTATAGGCCCAGAGCAGGAGGCAGGAAACCCTGCTAGGCTTGTCTGGTGACGGGGTGGGGTCCTTGGAAAGGAGCCAAAGCAGTGCGGAGCCCCCCAGGAGAATGGAGTGGCCCACACAAAGCCCTACCAGTTTTGCTGCCAATGCTGGTGGGCTCTGTGGCCTGGGCTCATATGAGACCCCAGTCAGAAGAAAAGCAAGGTGCAGAGTTTTGGTTTTGGGGCTGAAGGGGTTGCGGAGTTCAAAGGCCAGCATGCCAGCTCAGGCAACTGGGCATTAGTGTGTTCCAAAAAGCACACTGGCTCTTCCAGGTTCTGTGCATTTAACCCCCTGCGGCTGCTGAAATACAGCAAGCTTGCGAAAGATTCTCTTTCACAGGAAACCCTCCTGGAAGAAGAAATTTTAATTCCTTTCTTCAGTTTGCAATGATCCCTCAAGGGAGAAAATCAAAGAGTGTAGGACAAACAAATGTGTCCTCCCAGAAGAATTGTTTCATCATATGCCTGCTTAGAGCCCGAACCCCAAAGGGAGGCTGCCGGCATCAGGTGTTAGGAAAGCCGAGGTGCCCATTTGACAGATGAAGCGCACTTTAGTCTTCAACAGCTACGCTGAAGCATCTTGGAAGGAAAGTAGCACAAAACCGGCCCATCTCCAGCCTTCCAAATCCATTCTGGGTTCCTGGTGAACAAAAGGAAGGAAAAAGTAGGACCTCTCGGCTGCTTGGACTGTCCAACCACAGGGGGAACTAGAGAAGGGTCTCTATAGGGAAAAGGTTATATCAGCTACACCAAGCATCACTTGAAAGAAGCCAAATTTATTTTCTCGACATCTAAGAAACAGCCATAATTGAAGGAAAGCCAAGGTTTATTCCAAATGCTGCTGCTCTGCTTCTCGAGAGTCCAAGACAACTTTTCCTGCAGCCCTTCCTGGATTGCCTCACAATGCCTCACTTTCGCCCACAGCCGAAGGGCTGAATCTGCCCTCTCCCTCACTTGCTTTTCATAAACTTCTTGCGACTCATGTTCGGGTTCAGGCGCCTCCTGCCCGCACCCAGTGCTGTATCCCGGATCTGCAGATTGGCTGCCCGGCTGTGAATGTCGTGCTCAGCAAAGGGAGAAACTCCAGCCACATAATCCGGGTCAAAGGCCTTGGTCTTCTGCCTGGCCTTGCGGGAGAGCCGCTGCTGGGGGAAGCGCTGGTCCTCTGTCAGGTGGGGGTTACTGGCATGCTTGCCTCCTTGTGGAGCTGGCAGGGAGTGCTGTGGAGACAAGCCCGGCAGGCCGTTACCCCCATGGAGGCCATGACCTTCCCTGGGCTGCAGAGGCCCTGGGCACCCTTGACCGGCCCAACCGGTTCTCTGGCGTGCGGCTGGCGAGCAGGGAACGGCTGCCTAAGGTAGCTCGGCTGCTCCCCCCCCCCAGCACTTCGGGGGGGGGGCAGTAGAGGAGAGGCAGATTAGCGCATCGGCAGCCCCTGCTACAGGGGAAAGGGCAGGGGAAGCAGACCACCAGTAGGGAGCACTCACCCGGAGACCCCGTGGGTTCAGGACTTTGGGGTTCTGGGAAAAATGCAAGTGGAAGCTGCCATCGTCTTTCACCGTCACGGCCACTTTCTTCAGAGTCTTGTTCCCACAGTGGGGGCAGAAAAGCCGGGTCATGTTTGAGGTCGTCCTAGAGAGCAGCACATCAGCCCCGTGGATGCCCCATGGCTTCCCAGCCAGGAGTCAGCCTGTGCGCTTGCAAACCACCTACCTGAAGCAACCGTGGCAACGCAGGATGTAGCTGCGGGCGTGCTGGATCAGCAGGCCGTTGAACGCCAGCACATGTAGCCCCATCTGCATCAGAACGTTCTGGGGGAGGGAGGGAAAAGGCAAGTCAGGGGGGGCATCGGAGCACGGCGAGGCCCAGCGGGGGTGAACGGGGCTGCCTGGTCTCGTCCGCTTGCCTGCATAGCAAAGTCGGTGGTGATGCAGCCGACCTGCACCTCGGCAGGCTCGCTCCCCCAGCAAGTGCTCTTCTGGATCTGCTCAATGTTCCTTGGCGTGATCCAGCCGTCCTCCGTGCCGCTCTCCTCCTCCTCCTCACTACTCTCCTGGCCTTCAAGGTCCCCCGTCTCCAACAGAAGAGGGTCTGCTTTCTGCGAAGGAGGGACCAATTGGGCAGGGTCTCTGTCAAGCCCCCTGAGTCAAGGAATCCCCCCCCCCGTGTCCAGTCACACAGCCACGAGGGAAGGGAGGCAGGGGATCTCTTACCAACAGGCCCTCCAAGTCCTCCTCTATGTTAGGCAGAGGGCTCCTCCAGAACAGAAAAGAAGAAAACTCGGTCTCTGTAGGATCTGCTGGATCTGTTTCTGCTTCCAAAGGGATCCTCTCATTCCCTGGGCATTTTGTCTGGGGGTTGAAAGTGAGAAACACAATGAATCTCAGTCGATGCTGGGCCTGTGCAGCAGCCTCCCTGGGACGCCTGTCAGTCAAGGCAGCTGCTGTCCCAGGAACTGGCAAAGAAGCAGCAGCCCTTTCTCTGCATCCTCCAGCCGCCTGTCTTTGGGAAGGCTTAGTGGGAAGGAGGAGGCTCCCAGCCAGTTGGGGCCAGCGCTGCTCCTTCCCACAGCCATCAGCAGAAGGGAAGCTGCTTCCGGGCCCTTCTGCCCCCACGCCAGACCCGGAGGGGCTGCTTCCCACAATTACCTTGAGGGGGACATGGAAGCCAGGAACGTCCACCGGGGCTTCGGGGTGACGGTTTGTTAAGCTGAGCTGCACCTGCAGAGTCCGGGGCAGGGAGAGAGGGCACCGGGGACAGGCCTTGAGCGGAGCTGCCTCAGCCTCCCCTTCCCCACCGAGCCCCCTCCTCCCACCAGCAGGGCACCTCACAGGCACCCGCGCGGCATGACACTCGGCGCCTGAGGTACCTGGGGCCGCGGCTCCGTCCGCAGGGGGCGGCCGCCGCCATGCTCGGCCTCCAGCTGCAGCGTCAGGGCCAGGACCTGGATGTCGGCGGCGGAGAGGCTGCGGAAGTCCCCTGTCTGCTTGGAGAACTCGCTCACTGCGGACACAAGACGGGGACGCGCTTTCCAGGGGGCCGGCGGGGGGGGGAGGGAGGGTTGGGCGCAGGCGGGGGGGGGGTGTCACTCACCTAGCCGCACATGCTCGGGGAAGGGATCCCGGAGGAGCAGCTCGAAGGGCAGCCCCGCCAGCCGCCGCCGCGTCGCCCGGTCCCGGATCTCCGCCAGCACCTCCCGGGTGGTGTAGACGCGCCTGCCAATCTCCTGCGGGGACAACGGGTGAGACGGGCCCCTCCCCCGCGCTCCCCCCCCACCGCAGGAAGGTCCCCCCCCGCTCCCTCTGCCCCCCCCCCCGCCCGCCCGGGCTACCTGGAGCGGCGCCGCCCGCAGGAAAGCGCTGGCGTCGGCCACGAGATGCTCCACGGGCGCCATACTGAGCCCGGCCAGAGAGCAGCGACGCGCTAGAGCGGCACTGGCGCCGGAGGAAGTGCCGCGGTTTCCGGGTGCCCCCCCCTCCACGACTCATGCGGCCGCTCTGCTCCTCCATGCTCCGCTCGCTGATCCGGCCGTGCCCGGGTGACCCGCCATCACGTGACAGGCTCCAGAGGCGGAAGCGTCCCGGAGCCGCGCCGGGAATCCCCGTCCAGAAGCCCCCCGGGGCCCCGGAGGTCGCGGCGGCCGCTCCGCAGGTGGGCGGGCGGGCGGGTGGATGCGTGCAGGGCGCCCCCCACCCCGGGGGGAGAGCCCCTACTCCGCGGCCGGCTCCCCGCCGCCTTGACCGCGCCGGGCCGCTCCTCCCCGGACTTCGCCCCGGCAGAGCCAGGCGGGGCCTCTTCCGCCCCCTCGGAACCTCCGGGCTCCAGAGCCGCCAACCCCGCCGGGCCAAGCGGAGCCCCCGTGGCCGCCTCCGCCTCTTGCCGGCCGCCCCGGGACCTCGCCGCCCCCTCTGGGCTCCCCTTTCCCCGCGTTGCGGCTCCGGTGCCCGCCGGTCTCTTGGCGGCGGGGAGGCTCTGCGTCCGTCCCTGCCTGGAGCTGAAGCGCCCCGCTGTCACCTTGCAGGTGCTGAGGATGCGATGGCCTCCGAGGGGCTCCCTGGGGAGAAATCTCCGCTGACGGTGAAAGGTGGGTCCCGCTTTGCTCCTCCGGCTCTTGGCTGGAAGGCTCGTCTCCTGCCCGGCCAGGGGTCTTCGCCAGCAACGGCTCTGGTCCTCCTCCGGCTGTAAAGGGAAGGGGAAACGCTGCCGTCTCTTCTGCTGGAGGCAGCCCAGGGTCTCCCCTGGCGGCTTTCCTAAGGGCAGGTGCGGTTCCTGAACTGCTCTTGAAGGGTTCTAGCGGGATGCAGCCGCGGGAGACCCGTACCAGGGATTCGAACCGCCCAAGTGTCAACCTTTCTTATTGACCAACTCAGTGTCTTAGCCACTGAGCCACCTAGTCATCCGTAATGGCTTCGGGGTGCAGGGAGACATTTCACTGCAGCTCAGACTGCCCAGCCCAGCTAGGCCTTCCCGGGGTCTGTCCCTCCCCTCCCCTGAACCCCGTTATTTAAAGTTCCCCTAATCTATCTGCAAAGCTCCCTGCACTTTGAACAAACGCCTGTGGCGTCTATTCTTCCTGCTTAGTGACCTTGAAAACCTCGCTCTCTCCTCGCTCTCCTCTAACTCCGTGTCCTTTGGAACCAGGGTCACATCCTGGTGCAGAGGCAGCATAGTTGGGGGAGCCCCTCCGCACCCCCTTCAGGCTGGCCAGCTGCTTGCCATGCCCCTTGAGCGCCACTAGGGGGCTCCCAAAGTCCAGTGGCTCCTCGCACAGTCTGGCCAGGCCCTGGTGCTGCTGCCCTCCCTCCCTCCCTCCCTCCCTCCTCCTCCTCCTCCAGGGAGCTTCGGCCTAGAGGGCTCTCCCTCAGTTGGGCGTTGTGGCCCTTCGAGGCTGTAGTTACTCTGCACCTGTGGGACCTGCTTTGTCTAAACCCTTTCAGTTAATTGAAGGAGAAGCTGGGGGGCCTCCTTGCCCTGGGATCCTGCCAGGCACGTAAAGGGGGGGTCCGGCTGTGTGCAGGGTGGCCTATTTGATGGGCGGGGGGGGCAGGGCAGAGGCCGGGATGAGTGAGGACAGTCACGTCCGTCCCTTCCCCCCACAGTTGTTTCAGCAAAGCCCAAGGCCCAGGGCCGCCACTCTCGCATCACCTCCTTTGTGGAGGTAGTGGCAGACGGACTCGCCAACGAGGCCAAGAGAACGGGGAAGCAGACCGGGAGCTCCGAGCTGCTCTGGAATGAGAGCCTGGTGCTGTAAGGACCGGGGGGACCCTGAGGCCTTGGGGTGGGGGGAGAGCATTGCTCCGTCGGCCGTACATCCCCGCTCCAGCCGGGCTGCCCGCCATAGAAGCAGCCCCTTGCTGGCCGAGGCCTGGGGGCTTGCCAGGCAGATCCGCCGGAGGACCGGGTGGGGATTCCTCTGCCACAGCTGCCTCTTAAGGGCAGAATGCCGGGTGCTCCTGCCTGCTCCGCTTGGGCCCCGCTTAGGTTTCCCCCTGTTTCTAATGCTTTGCCTGTCAGCCAGTCGCAGGGGCTGAACACGCCGTCCTTCTCTCTCCCAGGAATGTCACCTCTCAGAGCCACCTGGATCTGAAGCTCTGGAGCTGCCACACCCTGCGCAATGAGCTGCTGGGAGTGGCGTCCGTCAGCCTCCCCAGCGTGCCGAAGCAGAGCAAGGGGCCAGGTATCTCCCTGCCCTCCTGGCCTGGCAGCAGGAACACCCAGCCAGGAAAGGAACAAGGCCACCTTGTGAGCGGCTGGGCGGCCTCCTAGGCCCGCAGTGGGGCGATGGCGGCAGCAGCAGCTGCTGAGACGGAGGCCGTCCCTCCTCTGGCTGCTGGCCATCTGCTGCCCCCCTTGGCAGTTCCTGGGGTGGCCCTGGCAGCTGCGGTGCATAAAGGTCTCCATTCAGGGGCAGCACAGGGCTCCGTCTGTTCGGCCCAACTCCCCCCCTCCCCCCTGGCTCCCGTGCAGAGGAAGCCGCCTCCCGAGTGGGGCGGGGCTGAAAGGAAGCAGGGAGTGGAGGCTCCCGTCGTCCTGCCTGGCGCTGCTGGTCCTGCTGCCTTGGAGGTCTTTGCCGCTTGGGGCAGCCGCGTCGGACGGAGCCTGGGGTGCCCTTGCAAGCACTGGGCCTTTGGGGGCCACCCTTCCTGAGGCGCCCTTAGTGGCTGGGGCCAGAGGGCAGCACTGGGGTGAGCCTCCCCTTTTGCCAGCTGCTTGCTCACCTGAGCCGCCCGTCCTTCTCTGGGGCTGCAATGCTCCTTTCGTCAGGCGGAAGGCAATTTGGGGGAGCAAAGGGAAGCGATTGTGCTGGACGCAGGAGGAGGATGGGATTTGCCTGACTTCAGCTGCAGGGAAAGGCTTGGAAGGCTGCCGCTGGGCCCCGGGGCTCTGGCCTTCCCCAGCGGTTGTAACCCAGACTGGGGGAGATGCTGGGCGATGGGGAGGCCCGGAGGAGACCTGGCAACTCCATGGCCTGCATGCCCAAGGGAAATGGTGCGGGTTCTCCTGTCCTAACCCCAGGAACGGGGCAGCCAATGGACTTCCTATCCCAGCGAGGGAGAGTGAGGAGGGGGAGGCCAATGGATCCTCTCTGAAAGAGCGGCTGGCTCTTCCTCCGTCCCTCCTGCCAGGCTCTGCCCAAGAAATGCCCCTTGATGGGAACAACGACTGACCACTGCTGAATCTCCTGCTTGGCCTTCTTCAAGCAAGGACCAGACTGGCCAAACTCTGTGGCAACAGAGCCCCCCCCCCCCCCCAGGAGCTGCCTTTGACCCTGCTGGGAAGGGACCTTCCTGGGCTCCAGCTGAGCCCTGCCAACCCCCCCCCTCCTACAGCAGCTCCCCCAGGGTCTGAGGCTGCCTGTTGGCCCCTTCTGGGCTGGAGAGGGGAGGGAGAGGCGGGCAGCCCTCTGCAGCCTGAGCAGGGGAAGGGATCTGAAGACACCCAGGCCCCTCCAGGCCCTCCTTGCAGGCGCCTCTTGGCTCTCTCGCCCGAAAGGGGAGGGGTCTCCCTCTCCTGCCTGGCCTAAGGAGCCTCTCATGGATGGGCAGGGAGGAGGCCCTGCCCACAGATGGGGGGCAGGGCGGCAGTTGCTTTCCTGATGGTGGGGGCACCTGGAGCAGGGCGGGTGTGTATTGGGAGGGGAGGGGAAGGAAAAGCTCTGGGGGAGTCAGTGGAGGGGTGAGACAGAGTCCTCCTTGTCCTGCTCCTCATTCTCAGGGTGTATCGAGGGGCATTTGGGAGCTCCCTCCCCCCCCCCCCGTGTGGGAGTGATGGCATGCAAGGGGGGGGGGGCTGCTGAGCAGAAGCTGCCTTGCCTCTGGCCAGGGAGGGCAGCCCCTCCAGCAGGACTCCTGGAAAACTGGGCATTGGGGACCCTCCCTGCCCCTCCAGCTTTTTCCATGGGATTTCCAGATCTTAAAACACAGAATCAACCCTGAAAACAGTTTTCCAGAAGATAATCTGACCGCCGGTTTAAAAAAGGGAGTCCCATGTTTTGTAACTCAGAAATTATGGTTCTAATTCCCTTTTTTCCTTTCTTGAAATTTTTATGTTCTACTTTGAGATTAGTTGCAGTTCTGAGGCGCTTCTATATACACTTTTCAAACACTGAACCTCTTTTCCCCAGCCCCAAATTCAGAGCCTTTCCATTTCTCTCCAGACCAAATCCCCTTTCTGTAAGGGGCAGCCCCCCCCCCAAGTCCAGCTCCTCTTTTCTGGCGTCTGTTCCTCTCCCCACCCCCACCTCCTCAGTCCGTGGGGGCCCTTTTTCAGGAGGAGACTGGCATCCCCCCCCAATGGGAGTCCCAGCCAAGGGAAGCCAATCCAAGGCCCAGGCTGGCCTTGGGAGCCCCTCTGGGGAAGCCCCCTGGGACAACTGGAGGGCTCTGGCCTTGATGGGGCCCACCGGTGGGGCTTTCCTTAGGATGCGCTGAGTCCTCCGCTTGGAGAGGGGGCTCTCATCATCCTCGTGGAGGGCAAAGAGGATCGAGGGGGCAGCAGTGGGGAGGGGGGCTGCCGGGGGGGGGGCAGAGCAGAAGTCAAAGGTCTTTATGTGGCATAAAAGGAGGCGTCTCCAGGGCTGAGCTCCCTCTGAGTGGGGGGGGGGAGTTGGAGTTTGGCCTCGGGTAGCAGTGGGGCTCCTGCTGGCCCCAGAGGGGGGTGCAGGGAACGTTCGGAGGCGATGGGGAGGCTCTTGGGGGGGATGGAGAACCAGCTGCCCGATGAGAAGCCCTGGGGTGAAGCTGGCTCGGGCCTTGTGGGTGCTGATGGGCAACGGCTTTCGCCCCCACAGTGGAGAACAAGCCGATGACCTTGAACCTGCAGGCGGAGAGCAGAGGCGGCCTCCTCTCGG